>NC_090764.1:6252128-6309628 GCF_036898095.1 Palaemon carinicauda
AGATTGGATTCGGCTTAACAATGGGAGATTGTAATTTGTGGTGATATCTTGAATATTCATCAGGAAATGAATGTATTTGATTGTTGGTTATACACTAGTTTTTATTATATCAGATTTATAGTTCTATGTTGAACAGGCTGACTTAATTCTTTTTATAGTTTACATATGAAATATGTGTTTTAATGTTGTTAATGTTTTTGAAATATTTTATTTTAATTGCTCATTACTTCTTATATCGTTTATTTATTTTCTTATTTCTTTTCCTCTCTGGGCTATTTTTCCCTGTTGGAGCCCTTGGGCTTATAGCATCTTGCTTTTTCAACTAGGATTATAGGATAATAGTAATATTATTATTATTATTATATTTTTATTATTATTATTATCATCATCATCATCATCATCATGATTATAACTAACAGCAACAACAACAACAACATAATAATAATAATAATAATAATATTATTATTATTATTATTATTATTATTATTTACAACATCATCATCATCATCATCATCATCATCATCATCATAATAATAATAGGCTTTCTATTTATCCTTCGTATCTATTTCTCCCATTATCTCTCCTCTATACACGCATAAACACGGATAGTAGAGAGTAGAATCGCAATTGAATATACTGGATGATTTTTACTGATGATAGCACTATACTCAATTTAATTTTAATGAGGCGCATTTGCACTGACTCGCAGCCGTGCCCTTTTAGCTCGGAAAAGTTTCCTGCAATCTGATTGATTAGAATTATCACGTCCAACCAATCAGCGATCAGGAAACTTTTCCGAGCTAAAAGGGCACCGCTGCGAGTCGGTGCAAATCTGCCTCGCTCAAAGAAATGGACTATAGGGTTGTAGTTTAGCGAGTAATAATAATAATAGAGGCGGTCCAGTCACTTGCAAAGTGGATATCTCAAAGGAAGAGTTAGAATAAGGTCAAGAAAGCACTTTCTAGATATGCTGACCTTAAAGAGATTTTGTTTTCAGGCAGCTCATTGATTTAGATGATTAAGACGAGTGACGCTATATGTAAGGGAGTAGACACACTGCTGATGGGAGTCTTTGTGGGTGGTTGAAGGTATCGATGTTGTGGACGTTCACCGCACAGGAGTTTCATCCCTGATTCACATATAATGGATGAGCTTGATTGTAACTTACTTTTCTTTTATTCCGATATATTGGGAATGTGTTTTGGCACACACACACACACACACACACACACAATATGGATTGATGAACTAGGAATGTTTACTGGTGTGGACTGGTATAGAAAGACCATAAACAAACAGACGCAATTGGAAGATCTTTTCTGAGGCCGCTGTTCTGTAGTGTACTAGTAACGCCTGATTTTATATATAATATTACATGTACACGTGTATGTATATACGTATGTTTACCTTTGTAATTATTTATCTCAATAAATAAATACCGACATAACCCTTGAGTTTTTGTAATGATTCTTAATATGCTCATAAAAACGAGAAAAAGAAAAGGTGTTGGGAATAAAATATTCTAAGGGTTGAGGCATCTGAGTAATATATACATGAAATACCTCCATGGATTTTTGAATCTCAAAAATATTTTTTGTTATCCTGTTCCCAAACACGCACCATTTTTTAATATATATATCCTGGTTTCCCCTTTTCCACACCTCCGCAGTTCATGGAAAATCCAGCAAAATACGTTCCAGGATTATCTTACTCTTTCCATAAAATAGTAATTTTTCACTGGACTGAAATGGAAATAAAAAATGTCCTCTCCCCTTTTCGAAAGGATTTTCGAGTTGGCCTCTCAAAATCTCCTCTGTTAGGGTCGTAAGCTAGAGGTTGGGGGGGGGGGGGGGGATCTTGGTGCCCCCCCCCCCTTACCATGGAAATCACTTGGGGAGTTGTGGGTAATTATAATGCATACTTAAATAATTTTATTTTTTAATCTTGCTTTAGAAGTTTAGAGGCACCCTTCTCCAAGAGCCTCCCCCCCTGTTCTCTTTAGCTACGCCACTGCTGTTTTCTAAACATTTTTATCAGATTTACAATTTTCCTTATGTGGATATCGTCCGGGTAAAGTTTATTATAAAAGAAAACTCTCTCTCTCTCTCTCTCTCTCTCTCTCTCTCTCTCTCTCTCTCTCTCTCTCTCTCTCTCTCTCTCTCAACTAATTGAAAAACCATTATCTATGATCTGTTTGTGATACTGTCCATCTATAAGAAATTCCTTATACCTTAGTTTTTTATCAGTTGAATGTGACAGATGATATACAGTTGTAGTATTTATAACTATAGATTGAAATATCTTCTTTATCATACATGACTTATTCGAAGGGATGGATTCATGTTGATAATATATTAACTACCACCATCTTTACCATTCTGTGAGAGAGAGAGAGAGAGAGAGAGAGAGAGAGAGAGAGAGAGAGAGAGAGAGAGAGAGAGAGAGAGAGAGAGAGAGAACGAACTAAATATTTCTTGATACTTTTTTCCGGAATAGAATCTTATTAAGTCAAAGGATGTTTTCCATAGCCAATGATAAGATGACTATTTGTTAATAAGTTGATTAGCTATTTTTCTTTCCATTTCCATCTCATCTTTCAATTCTGATGTTTCTCCTTGTATTATTTGTCATTATATATTTCCTTACTTGTTTCTCTTTCGTTGTCGTTTCCTATAAAAAAATATTTCCAGACATTCTCGAACAAACACTATGGAGAATTGTCGCCATGAAAATTGACTTCCCGGACAATGTTGAATTTTCCTTTAGCCCTTTTTATCAATTACCTGACTATAAAGAACGTAAGTCTATTCAACCTTTATGCAAATCAACAACTCTAGAAATATCAAGGAAGAAATTTGAAGTTTTCTTTTGGTATCAAACGTTTTTGCTGAAGATTCTCAGTTCGAAAGTTGAGTAATTTTACTTTGAAGTGCAAATACCAATTTGTGAATATTTTCTATGGTTGATTGCAGTGATGATTTAGGTAAATCAGAGAATTCTATGGTTGATTGTAGTGATGATTTAGGTAAATCAGAGAATTCTATGGTTGATTGCAGTGATGATTTAGGTAAATCAGAGAATTCTATGGTTGATTGTAGTGATGATTTAGGTAAATCAGAGAATTCTATGGTTGATTGTAGTGATGATTTAGGTAAATCAGAGAATTCTATGGTTGATTGTAGTGATGATTTAGGTAAATCAGAGAATTCTATGGTTGATTGTAGTGATGATTTAGGTAAATCAGAGAATTCTATGGTTGATTGTAGTGATGATTTAGGTAAATCAGAGAATTCTATGGTTGATTGTAGTGATGATTTAGGTAAATCAGAGAATTCTATGATTGATTGTGGTGATGATTTAGGTAAATCAGAGAATTCTATGGTTGATTGTAGTGATGATTTAGGTAAATCAGAGAATTCTATGGTTGATTGTGGTGATGATTTAGGTAAATCAGAGACTTCTATGGTGGATTGTGGTGATGATTTAGGTAAATCAGAGAATTCTATGGTTGATTGTAGTGATGATTTAGGTAAATCAGAGAATTCTATGGTTGATTGTGGTGATGATTTAGGTAAATCAGAGAATTCTATGGTTGATTGTGGTGATGATTTAGGTAAATCAGAGAATTCTATGGTTGATTGTAGTGATGATTTAGGTAAATCAGAGAATTCTATGGTTGATTGTGGTGATGATTTAGGTAAATCAGAGAATTCTATGGTTGATTGTAGTGATGATTTAGGTAAATCAGAGAATTCTATGGTTGATTGTAGTGATGATTTAGGTAAATCAGAGAATTCTATGGTTGATTGTAGTGATGATTTAGGTAAATCAGAGAATTCTATGGTTGATTGTAGTGATGATTTAGGTAAATCAGAGAATTCTATGGTTGATTGTAGTGATGATTTAGGTAAATCAGAGATTTCTATGGTGGATTGTGGTGATGATTTAGGTAAATCAGAGATTTCTATGGTGGATTGTAGTGATGATTTAGGTAAATCAGAGAATTCTATGGTTGATTGTAGTGATGATTTAGGTAAATCAGAGAATTCTATGGTTGATTGTAGTGATGATTTAGGTAAGTCAGAGAATTCTATGGTTGATTGTAGTGATGATTTAGGTAAGTCAGAGAATTCTATGGTTGATTGTAGTGATGATTTAGGTAAATCAGAGAATTCTATGGTGGATTGTAGTGATGATTTAGGTAAATCAGAGAAGTCTATGGTGGATTGTGGTGATGATTTAGGTAAATCATAGATTTCTATGGTGGATTGTAGTGATGATTTAGGTAAATCAGAGAAGTCTATGGTGGATTGTGGTGATGATTTAGGTAAATCAGAGAAGTCTATGGTGGATTGTGGTGATGATTTAGGTAAATCAGAGAAGTCTATGGTGGATTGTGGTGATGATTTAGGTAAATCAGAGAAGTCTATGGTGGATTGTGGTGATGATTTAGGTAAATCAGAGATTTCTATGGTGGATTGTAGTGATGATTTAGGTAAATCAGAGAATTCTATGGTTGATTGTAGTGATGATTTAGGTAAATCAGAGAAGTCTATGGTGGATTGTAGTGATGATTTAGGTAAGTCAGAGAAGTCTATGGTGGATTGTAGTGATGATTTAGGTAAATCAGAGATTTCTATGGTGGATTGTAGTGATGATTTAGGTAAATCAGAGATTTCTATGGTGGATTGTAGTGAAGATTTAGGTAAATCAGAGAAGTCTATGGTGGATTGTGGGGATGATTTAGGTAAATCAGAGATTTCTATGGTGGATTGTAGTGAAGATTTAGGTAAATCAGAGAAGTCTATGGTGGATTGTGGGGATGATTTAGGTAAATCAGAGAATTCTATGGTGGATTGTTGTGATGATTTAGGTAAATCAGAGAAGTCTATGGTGGATTGTGGTGATGATTTAGGTAAATCAGAGAAGTCTATGGTGGATTGTAGTGATGATTTAGGTAAATCAGAGAAGTCTATGGTGGATTGTGGTGATGATTTAGGTAAATCAGAGAAGTCTATGGTGGATTGTAGTGATGATTTAGGTAAATCAGAGAAGTCTATGGTGGATTGTGGTGATGATTTAGGTAAATCAGAGAAGTCTATGGTGGATTGTAGTGATGATTTAGGTAAATCAGAGAAGTCTATGGTGGATTGTAGTGATGATTTAGGTAAATCAGAGACTTCTATGGTGGATTGTGGTGATGATTTAGGTAAATCAGAGATTTCTATGGTGGATTGTAGTGATGATTTAGGTAAATCAGAGAATTCTATGGTGGATTGTGGTGATGATTTAGGTAAATCAGAGACTTCTATGGTGGATTGTGGTGATGATTTAGGTAAATCAGAGAATTCTATGGTGGATTGTAGTGATGATTTATGTAAATCAGAGAATTCTATGGTTGATTGTGGTGATGATTTAGGTAAATTTAGGTAAATCAGAGATTTCTATGGTGGATTGTAGTGATGATTTAGGTAAATCAGAGATTTCTATGGTGGATTGTAGTGATGATTTAGGTAAATCAGAGACTTCTATGGTGGATTGTGGTGATGATTTAGGTAAATCAGAGAATTCTATGGTGGATTGTAGTGATGATTTATGTAAATCAGAGAATTCTATGGTTGATTGTAGTGATGATTTAGGTAAATTTAGGTAAATCAGAGATTTCTATGGTGGATTGTAGTGATGATTTAGGTAAATCAGAGATTTCTATGGTGGATTGTAGTGATGATTTAGGTAAATCAGAGACTTCTATGGTGGATTGTGGTGATGATTTAGGTAAATCAGAGAATTCTATGGTGGATTGTAGTGATGATTTATGTAAATCAGAGAATTCTATGGTTGATTGTAGTGATGATTTAGGTAAATTTAGGTAAATCAGAGATTTCTATGGTGGATTGTAGTGATGATTTAGGTAAATCAGAGATTTCTATGGTGGATTGTAGTGATGATTTAGGTAAATCAGAGACTTCTATGGTGGATTGTGGTGATGATTTAGGTAAATCAGAGAATTCTATGGTGGATTGTAGTGATGATTTATGTAAATCAGAGAATTCTATGGTTGATTGTGGTGATGATTTAGGTAAATTTAGGTAAATCAGAGATTTCTATGGTGGATTGTAGTGATGATTTAGGTAAATCAGAGATTTCTATGGTGGATTGTAGTGATGATTTAGGTAAATCAGAGACTTCTATGGTGGATTGTAGTGATGATTTAGGTAAATCAGAGACTTCTATGGTGGATTGTAGTGATGATTTAGGTAAATCAGAGACTTCTATGGTGGATTGTAGTGGACTTCTATGGTGGATTGTAGTGATGATTTAGGTAAATCAGAGATTTCTATGGTGGATTGTAGTGATGATTTAGGTAAATCAGAGAATTCTATGGTGGATTGTTGTGATGATTTAGGTAAATCAGAGATTTCTATGGTGGATTGTAGTGATGATTTAGGTAAATCAGAGATTTCTATGGTGGATTGTGGTGATGATTTAGGTAAATCAGAGATTTCTATGGTGGATTGTGGTGATGATTTAGGTAAATCAGAGAATTCTATGGTGGATTGTGGTGATGATTTAGGTAAATCAGAGAATTCTATGGTGGATTGTGGTGATGATTTAGGTAAATCAGAGAAGTCTATGGTGGATTGTAGTGATGATTTAGGTAAATCAGAGAATTCTATGGTGGATTGTAGTGATGATTTAGGTAAATCAGAGAAGTCTATGGTGGATTGTAGTGATGATTTAGGTAAATCAGAGAATTCTATGGTTGATTGTAGTGATGATTTAGGTAAATTTAGGTAAATCAGAGATTTCTATGGTTGATTGTAGTGATGATTTAGGTAAATCAGAGAATTCTATGGTGGATTGTAGTGATGATTTAGGTAAATCAGAGACTTCTATGGTGGATTGTAGTGATGATTTAGGTAAATCAGAGACTTCTATGGTGGATTGTAGTGATGATATAGGTAAATCAGAGACTTCTATGGTGGATTGTAGTGATGATATAGGTAAATCAGAGACTTCTATGGTGGATTGTAGTGATGATATAGGTAAATCAGAGACTTCTATGGTGGATTGTAGTGATGATATAGGTAAATCAGAGACTTCTATGGTGGATTGTAGTGATGATTTAGGTAAATCAGAGACTTCTATGGTGGATTGTGGTGATGATTTAGGTAAATCAGAGAATTCCATGGTGGATTGTGGTGATGATTTAGGTAAATCAGAGAATTCCATGGTGGATTGTGGTGATCATTTAGGTAAATCAGAGAAGTCCATGGTGGATTGTGGTGATGATTTAGGTAAATCAGAGAATTCCATGGTGGATTGTGGTGATGATTTAGGTAAATCAGAGAATTCCATGGTGGATTGTGGTGATCATTTAGGTAAATCAGAGAAGTCCATGGTGGATTGTGGTGATGATTTAGGTAAATCAGAGAATTCCATGGTGGATTGTGGTGATGATTTAGGTAAATCAGAGAAGTCCATGGTGGATTGTAGTGATGATTTAGGTAAATCAGAGAAGTCCATGGTGGATTGTAGTGATGATTTAGGTAAATCAGAGATTTCTATGGTTGATTGTAGTGATGATTTAGGTAAATCAGAGAAGATTGGATTCGGCTTAACAATGGGATATTGTAATTTGTGGTGATATCTTGAATATTCATCAGGAAATTAATATATTTGATTGTTGGTTGTACACTAATTTTTGTTTATATCAGATTTATAGTTCTATGTTGAACAGGCTGACATAGGTCTTTTTTTATAGTTTCTATATGAAATATCTGTTTTAATGTTTTTAATGTTTTTGAAATATTTTATTTTAATTGCTCATTACTTCTTATATCGTTTATTTATTTCCTTATTTCATTTCTTCACTGGGCTATTTTTCCCTGTAGGAGCCCTTGGGCTTATAGCGTTTTGCTTTTCCAACTAGGATTGTAGCTTAGCTAGTAATAATAATAATAATAATAATAATAATAATAATAATAATAATAATATTATTATTGTTATTATTATTATTATTATAATTAACAACAACAACAATAATAATAATAATAATAATAATAATAATAATAATAATAATAGGCTTTCTATTTATCCTTCCTATGTATTCCTCCCATTATCTCTCCTCTATACACACATACACACACGGATAGAGAATAGAATCGTGATAAAATATAGTAGACGATTTTTGCGGATGATAGCCCTAGTTGGTAACAGTGAAAAGAAGCTGCAAAGACTGCTGGAAGATTGTGAAAGGTTTAGTAGAAGGAGAAAGTTGATAGCGGATGTTATCAAGGATAGTTTTAGTGTTTATTTATTTGGGTATTTTGGAGAACTTAGTAAGAGATAATGTTCTCACGACGGAACGTTTGTGTCAACTGAAGTCAATTCTATTTAGTGAGGCAGATTTGCACCGACTCGCAGGGGTGCCCTTTTAGCCCGGAAAAGTTTTCCTGATCGCTGATTGGTTACACGAGATCATTCTAACCAATCAGATAGCAGGAAACATTTCCGAGCTAAAAGGTGCACCGCTGCGAGTCAGTGCAAATGCACCTCGTTAAAAAAAATTGAGTATAGCTTGATCTGTTTTGTAAATACACGCACGCTCATATACACCATGTCTAGGCCTACACGCAAACAAACACACGTATGGATTGATGAACTAAGAAAGTTTGCGTGCGTGGAGTGGCAGAGGAAGACTATAAACAGACGCAAGTGGAGGGACTTGTCTGAGGACTGTTGTACAGTGGACTAGTAACGGCTAATATATATATATATATATATATATATATATATATATATATATATATATATATAATATATATGTATATATATATGTATGTATGTATATGTATATAATATATATATATATATATATATATATATATATATATATATATATATATATATATATATATGTATATATATACATACATATATATGCGTGTGTCAATATATTTACAATGTATGCATACGTGTATATGAGTATGTATGTTAGCCTTTGTATATATTTATCTCAATAAATAAATACTACATAACCCTTGAGTTTTTGTAATGATTCTTAATATGCTCATCAAAACGAGAAAAGAAAATGTGTTGAGAATAAAATATTCTAAGGGTTGAGGTATCTGTGTAATATATACATGAAATACCTCCATGGATATTTGAATCTCAAAAATATTTTTTTATCCTGTTCTGGGCCAAACACACCATTTTTTAATATATATATCCTGGTTTCCCCTTTTCCACACCTCCGCAGTTCATGGAAAATCCAGCAAAATACGTTCCAGGATTATCTTACTCTTTCCATAAAATAGTAATTTTTCACTGGATTGAAATGGAAATAAAAAATGTCCTCTCCCCTTTTCGAAAGGATTTTCGAGTTGGCCTCTCAAAATCTCCTCTGTTAGGGTCGTAAGCTAGGTTTGGGGGGGGGGGGGACTGGGTGCCCCCACCCCCTTACCATGGAAATCACTGGGGGAGTTGTGGGTAATTTTAAATGCATACTAAAATACTTTTATTTTTTAATCTTGCTTTAGAAGCATCTTTCTCTTGGAGGCCCTCGGGGGTAGGGGCGTTTTAAAAAGCCCCCCCCCCCCCCCCCGTCCTTCTTAGCTACGCCACTGCTGTTTTCCAAACATTTTTGTCAGATTTATCATTTTCCCTTATGTGGATATCGTCCGGGAAAAGTTTATTATAAAAGGAAACTCTCTCTCTCTCTCTCTCTCTCTCTCTCTCTCTCTCTCTCTCTCTCTCTCTCTCTCTCTCTCTCTCTCTCTCTTATGCAATTTAAATGGGTTTATATGAAGACTTTACATTCCATACGACGACTTTTGTGATATATGGGTGCTGCCAGAGTACGATAATGTACCAATATGGTAACTTCTACCTAAACTTGATGAGTCTAAGCATTTGCTTTATCTTATAAACTATAGTTTTTTATATTTACCAGTAATCTGGTAAAATTACTCAAGTTTAAATAAGGAACTTTGTTTTATATAATGACAACTCTTCAATATTACTACTGAATTTTCCAAACAAATAGAAAGGTTTCCATATAATTCTTTTCCTTATGTGTTGTAATGAAAGAATTTTTAAAGTTTTAAACCCTATAATTTAAGTGGTCATATATTGATTACAAAGACTGAAACATGAAAAGTCAAGGTTTCCATCAGATAAATTATTCTTTTCTTTGTGCGTTGTGATTAGAGAATTTAAAGTTTTAAACTGTAATTTAAGCGGTCATATATTGATTACAAAAATTGAAATGTTCAAAGTCAGGTTTAAATTTTGTAAACTTTTCATAGCTGTTCTAAACTAAGACAAATTATCTATATTCACCAATATGAACACGAATTTTCAAAAATAGTTTGGTATTTTTTGTAATGTTTTCCCATAGCCATCAAATAGATTAGCTTTAGTAAAAGCACAGGTTATTAGACTATTTATAAATTATCAAAAACCTTAAATTTTAGCTTTCATTATTTTTTTTATGCCATCGGCCTACATTTATAGTAGGCCTATTTAGAATTTAATTCCAATATTCTCGATGGCACACATAGAATTATAAAATTTTCATCTCCAATTATGGGGAAAATCTGCTTTTAACTGAATAATCAAATTTAAGTATTTCTAAAAGGTACATTATTCATTTAAATCCAGTCTCCTAACAAATGTAGTTTTCAATGACAAACAATTATAAGAAAACTGGAAGAAATGTAGATTGTTCATTTATTTTTGTGAGGACACCAAACTAGACCAAAAGAATGTTAGAAAATTGAGATGTTTCGTGTTTTGTAGTCCTTGGTTTCACCAAAAGTGAAATTCGGGCAAAAATACGTTTTCTGCTGTTTCGTCAATCATTACCAACAACAGAAACAACTAGGCTAGATGGTTACTCCGTGTCCTTCCAATTGTTAAATTTTGATTTGTAAGTAAAACATACTTTAGAAATAGGTTTATAACCATAATTTTTCGTTGAATGTTCTTTTGGAACGTTAATATTTTGGTTATTTGAATGTGATTGCACTCACAACTAGGCGTATATTATTATAATTAGCCAAGTTTGTTAGACCTTTTATAGTTGAAAACAATATTTTGGAAAAATGTGATATTTTACAATTTCTGAGCATGTGGTGACAAGGATGGATGATAATTAATTAGTGGTTATTATACGTTGGTCGTGCAAGTGTGGATACCTAGGGTGAAGGTAGTTAAATTGAAGATGGTTTTTTTACGGTGAAATTTCTGCCATTTCGACGACAAATATAAGAACATCTGAATATATCACGAAAGCTTTACGTATTACATATGATCTTGGGTGTAACATTTTAGGGCACATGGTTTTTGCTGAGCAGTTCTGCCTTCTTGTTTTCCTCCATAAATTATTTATCTTGAGAAAATAGCAATGTAATTGGTAACCGCTTATATGGTAACATGAAATTCTTTGCTGGAAAATTTGATTGTTATCGTGATTTATCAGAAAACTTTCAAGGTATGATAGCTTAAGAAGGATGAAGTAAAATTTATATTGAATTTGCATTTTGAAATTAAGTACCATATCTACATATAAAATCACTCATTATAGGTTTAATGTAAACTGAAGGCGAAAGATATTAAATAACAGATGGGTTTAACCGTTACACTTTTGTGGTTGCTTTTCGTATATTTCCCAATTTGGATATCAGATTACGAAATTATTTTTTTACTGTTATGAACTTTATACAAATATCTGATAGGAAATTGACATGGGTCTATGGTATAAATTCCTCCTGTGATATCAAAGGCTTAATGGTTTTGTATTCGGACTAATCATGATTAGCTTGCCTTGGTTTTACATAGATTGTAGTCTTACTTAATGGTTACTGATCATATTAAGGGGTAGCCTTCTTTTTATGGTTTTAAACTCCTCGCATTTAGATTATTGGAACCCTAAAAAAAATACTTTAATTTTAGGGATAATATTTGGGAATTAGATTGGGTTGGTCTAGAATTGATTATAAAAGTAATTTATGGTAAATGTGTAGGAGAGCTCCGCGGAAGATCTTGAAGAATTTAAACACCTACAATTCACTATTATATCATATAGAACGCTTATATAATAGTCAATATATGAGCAGCTTCTATTTAACGAAGATATTCGTGTGTATAGTTATGTTTCACTTGGAATTTTTCTAAGTGTTTGTTTTTGTTTACTGTGTGATGTCTTGGCTAAAATGAGCTGTTTCACCGCCTTACTGCGTATGGCAAACTAGTTCTCAATGCTATTCTAACCAATAACAGGTGTTTTCTTGACGTCACACTGTTTGAAAACCAATTATGGCGGTTTTTACAAATCTAGCCAATGCTGACACTTATTACTTCACTTATCCCTGCTATTTTTCCACCAGTTACCACAGTTTACGTGAAGTTCCGCGGAGGAATATTTTTGCACGTCTCGGATCTCCCTTCAAACTGAAAAGCTCATTTTGCCGTGAAGTATGGAACAATTAGCAGGACCTTCATCCCGTTCCGACTGTGTCACTTGTGACAATTGCTTTATTTCTTATGGGGATTTTTGTGTACATTATTCAGGGAAAGTTGATTTGCTAATTGCATTTGCTCAACGTCATGGTTTGATTTTGGCAGAGAAAAAGTGCCCTAATTGTGAAAATGTGTGCCGTATAGATTACAAGAAATTAGCATTCCGGTGTGATCGTAGTGTGGTTACTCGTGGGAAAAGGAAGAGGAGGTGCAATTTTTTCGTGTCTTGTTTCAAAGGTACATGGTTTGGAAACGCAGAGTTAGATATTGAGACTAATTTGAAGTTTGTGTTCCTTATTTTGCTAGGTTAGGTGGGTGTCTTAGGTTCGGTGGTGCCCTGAAAATTACTGTGAACATATGGTAGACATAGAATGTGTTGGGTGCTATACCAAGAAATACAACGACAATTTTGGAAAAATGTACGATACCATGTGTCCCATAAAGAACAAACAAATAGTGGTACGCGAAAATGTTAGATGGTATAATAGTGAACTATTAAAGGCAAAAAGACACAGACGTAAGATGGAAGGTAGATGGAAAAGAGCCAAATCCTTACAAGCCAGAAATCTATATAATAAGGCCAGAAATGACTATAACATCCTGTTAGAAAAAACAAAAAGAAAATTCTACAACGGCGAATGTAAAAAAACTAATAACATGAAGGACTTTCATAAAAACCTTGATGATTTGATGGGATTAAAGAAAAAATATGTCTTGCCTGATAATGTTTGTGCAGAGAGTTTTGCTATATTCTTTAGTGAAAAAATTGATAAAATCTATAGAGGCTTCCCCCAAAATCACTTGGAGGGACAGTCAGCTATGCCAGTGAAAGAGGGAAAGAAGTTAATAAAATTTAGGGAGATAAATATGTGCGACTTGTTAAAGGTTATGAGAGAGATGAAGAATACATATTGTGGAAACGACCCTTTCCCAAACAGTTCAATAAGTGAAGCTCCAAACAAACAAGTCGTATATAATATTTACCTGAACATAATTAACCTAAGTATATCGCAATCCTGTTTTCCTAGCTGTGAAAAAACTGCGTTGATCAAACCAATTTACAAAGGGAAAGGTGATGTAAACGAGCTAAATTCATATAGGCCCATTTCAAATTTATCCTACATGTCAAAGCTTATTGAAAAAGTCATAAGTGAGCAATTGTGGGCGCATATTGACGAGTTACAGGTATTCCCGGAAAATCAATCGGCCTACAGAGCTAATCATTCTACAGAAACTACTTTGTGCTCAATAATGAATGATATGATAGGTCTTCTTGATGGGGGAAAGTGTGGAATTTTAATTATGTTAGATCTTAGTGCTGCTTTTGACACTGTTGTGCACGAGTACTTACTTGACGACTTGAAGTCTATTGGAGTGACTCAGGAAGCACTGAAATTTTTGCGAAGTTTCTTAGTGAACAGGAAGACTATTGTAGAAGTTTCTGGAAACCGATCCAATGAGAGAATTCTTATGAAGGGTGTACCACAGGGTAGTGTCCTGGGCCCTATCTTGTTTAACATATATACTATCGAGCTATCACACATCTTGAAAAAACACAAAGTGGGTTTTAAACTATATGCAGATGATACTCAGTTTTACCTCTCAATTTCAACAACACAAGATACAAAGAAGAAAATTGACGAGATAATGACTGAAATAAAAACATGGATGCAGAGGAAAAAGCTCAAATTAAATGATGATAAAACAGAATGTATGTTCTTTGGCACAAGGGTGGCTTTGAAGAATTACCAGTTAATTCAAAGTATAAAAATTGGTGATGCTGATGTTGGGATTGTGCCTGTTGTGAAAAATTTGGGTGTACTGATAGACTGTAATTTGTCAATGAAGGACCAAATTGTGAACACAGTGAAAGTGTGTAACTATCACCTGAGAAACATAGCATTTATTAGAAAATATTTAACAGAGGGCAGTACAAAAATTTTAGTGGTGAGTCATGTAATATCAAGGCTTGATTATTGCAATTCTCTGTACTACAAATTGCCCAATACACTACTAAGGAAGCTTCAAAATGTGCAAAACCGGGCGGCTAGACTGATAAAAGGCATTAAATTTCGGGAGAGAATAACTCCTGCACTGATCGATCTACATTGGTTACCTGTTAAGGCTAGGATTGAATTTAAAATTTGCTTGTTGACTCACAAAGCACTTACAGGTGATAAGCCAAAATATCTTCGTGATTGCTTGATCCCCTACCCTGAAGCTACCAGCGCCACTGTAAGAGTTAGACATGCAGATGACCCCCATAGACTATTCGAAATTAGTGTGAATCATGCAATAGGAGGAAGAACGTTCAGTTATGCTGCACCGAGACTCTTTAACGACCTTCCACTCGATGTCAAGAATAGCACAAATGTGGCTGCCTTCAAGAAAAACCTGAAGACTTATCTTTTTAGAAAGTGTTATAATAGTGACCTGAAAACTATTAAGCCTGAATACAAATGCTAGCGAAATAACTGATAACGATACAGAGCAAAATATTAACTGGAAAGGAATTATTTTTTCATACACCAAGGCCCGCCTGAACAGACCTTTAGTGTTTGATGGAGGGCGAGAAATAAACCTCTAAAAGTAAAAGTAAAGTTAAGGGGGGGGCGGAGGCCCCCCCCCCCCGGTAGGCCTAGGTAGGGGTACAGGGCCCCATAGGCTAGGTTAGGTGGGTGTCTTAGGTTCGGTGGTGCCCTGAAAATTACTGTGGCCTTAAGAGGGGGTCGCAGGGGGGGGGCGGAGGCCCCCCCCCGGTAGGCCTAGGTAGGGGTACATGGCCCCCAGGGTAGGGTAGGTAGTTGTATTAGGTTCGGTAGTGCCCCGAAAAATAACTTTTCTCCTCCTCCCCCCACCCAAAAACCCCGCTTCCCACTGGGGTCCCCCATAATTGTAGTAGTAGGTTTATGCTTACATTTTCTGTGTAAGAGTTAGGTGGTTGTAGGAGAATTATTATCACAGTTTCAAGGTAACTGTAGCTCTAATTTACTGTTTTCTTTCGTTTTCTACTTTTAGAAACTTTTAAATCGAGCGCGGAGCTCTCCTACACATTTACCCCTTCCTTTTATATAAATCCATATAAATAACGCCAGGTTTGCATTCTCCGCATTTGTAATTTTACCATGAATTATGAAAATACTTTTGAATTTTTGTTATAGCCCATAGATTGGTATGCCTTTTGTATCTGCATCATCAGTATAGGAATATGAATCTTAATGATTTAAAGCGAAACTGGAATTTGTAATGAGGAAAGGACTAGGACTGGCTGTAATGTCAATTTTCATACTAGGGGGGACTGGTGCATTATTCAAGATATTGATCAACAAAAATTTTACCACTAATTTTAATCGGTTTAATTAATTTAAGAGACTGACTGATTACTGTGTATGCGTATTTGCCATCATTTAACGCAGGTACAGTTTTCAGTAAGACATAATAAGTTGGTCTTTAATTTGTAACAAATTAAGAGCTTAGAGCTTCTACGTTCCCTTACAGACTCTAAATGCAATAGAATCATGTTGCGGAACTTGCAAATACTGTCGAAGATGGGAAATTGTTGATTGAAGAATTAAATGAAAGCAACGGGTAAAAAGCCATTAAATGTATACTAGGAAAGGCATGTACTAAATTTCTGATTTTGAAAAAGTACTGAATTATAGTTGAAGTATTACAGACATAGGTTAGTAATGGTGTCATGTCAATATAAATAGTGTGCTTGAAAGACTTTAAACTGTTTTTAGAATTACTGGAACACTTATGTTCTAATTCTTTGCTCAAGGGATTAACTACTGTACTGTAATTCAGTGACTCAACATTTGCAAAAATTAGAAGAGAGACTTTAGCTATGGCAAGCATTTACACTCCAAAATCAAAACATTGTTCTCCAATCTTGGTTAGTGCCATAGCCTCTGTACCATGGCCTTCCACTGACTTGGGGTAAAGTTGTCTCGCTTGAAGGTACACTTAGGGTCCACTATTATTTCTCATAATCTTTATTCTTTTGAAGTTTCTATAGTTTATATATGAAAGATCTATTTAAATGTTACTGTTCTTGAATTATATTGTGTTCATTACTGTAATTCTCGTAGTTAATTATTTCTTTGCCTCACTGGGCTATTTTTCCCGGTTTGGGCCCCTTATGCTTATAGTGTCCTGTTTTTTTCCAACTAGGGTTGTAGCTTAGCTGGTGATGATAATAAAGGAAAAAAGCGATTTTTGTCATTATGTAACAAAAACTACCCGGTACTCTGGTAGTATGTGTGCTGTGATTGTCCCACTTTATCTAAACTGGAGGTTTTACAAGATCACAAAAGTTAAAGATTTCCCGTTTAAGTTTTAATTTAAACTCTCTGCTTAACTCATAATCAAAAGTAGGTATTGAACAATGTGAACTGAATGCTCAAAATGTTTCCCCTCCATGGTTCTATAGTGTATCTTAAATTCTGTTTTCTGAAATTAATCCCTCCAGAGATGGTAGTGTAATTTGAGTGTCCACTGTAGGCTAACCAGTTCCATTATAGAATAGTGCAATATTAGTTTGGATATTATAACTTGCATAATTAAATAGATCTTTGCAAATCCATTATTTTGAATCCCATATACTACAGTTGAAAATCGCTATTAAAGGAGTTACGGATTTTTATAGAAAAATTCCCGCTTTGCTCAATTAGTCGTCAATGCATACTGGGGAACCTGTGTCCACCCGGTAGTTCAGTAAAAACACTTGATAGGTGGTACCTCTGTACTGTACTTAGTGTTTGATCTGAGTAAATGTATTGATATTTTATATTATAATCTTGGTTATTTGTTTTCAGTATTGGAATATAAAATTTAAATACTGCTCTCATTTTATTTGTCATGTTAATGACGATTAGGGTAGAAAATGTTGGATAGATTTAGTGTGATAATGGGAAGTGGAAGCTAAGTCCAGGTTCGAACAGAGGGTTGAGCGCGAAGCTAAAATTACCCCACTTGTTAAGTGTTTCACCCCTTTAAGTTTGTGTATCAGTGGTTTTATTCAGTCGATTATACAATACTGTATTTTCAAGGACTATGGTAGAAATGCTATTTTGTACCAATTGCCAGAACAGAGGAATGATGAAAGGAGCTAAGGCCAAACAAAAGCCAGTGTGGATTAAGCGATTAGATTAAAATGACTTCAAAATATTCCCCCACATGGCTGGTGTGAGCAGCACTTTCATGTGCAACCTTCCAGAACAGGAGCAATGAAATAATGGTAAATCGCAAGGGAAGGAGCCATTGCCGAGGAAAAAACCAGTTTGAATGAAGGGATTAATTAGATAATCAAAATACCAAAATACTAGCCCACAGGATAACGCGTGTAGTGGAATGTTCGGTTAGCTAGAACATAGGAACAATGAGGTAACGTTGAATTGCAAGCTACGGCAGAACGGAAACGTGTAAATAATTAAGTATTAATTTGGAGTGCTAGCATTTAGGTAAATACACGCAAAGTAAAGTGGTTATGTAGTGCTGTAAGATGAACACAGCTACAAGCAACTCCATAGAAAAGACGATTTGAAAGTCACGTTTTCTATGAAGTCCTTGCAAAAAAAATTTGCTTGTCTTAATAGTTTTTTTTGGGCTCAAGCCATGGCGTCCTGATGGAAGGTTCCTTTTTGGTAGCTTCCTTGGGTAAATAACTACTAAGATATTCCCAGAGAATTTAACCACAGGTTATCACAGAATTCTAACTTCTGGAGCGAGTATCCTAAAGGTTTCCCTTTTAAGACATCGTATATCAACAGGGGACGCATGTATTAACGCGCCACATAGCTATCTACACCCCGAACAGAGTTAATGCTTCGGTGTGTAAGGGTTGAGAATAGCTGGGAGCCGTTCCATAGCTAATCTCATTCGTGGCTACTACTGATACTCGAGACGTAAACAAACGGGCGCCATTGCTTAAATGACGTCACGTCCGTCTTTATCCTTTGTTCAGTAGCTCGCCCTACTTAGACGGATTTTCCCTGTGCTTTAATTATCGCTTTGCATCTACGTAATGTCGGTACCTTCAGCCTCGCCTTCTTCTGGAAAGTTGAGTACAAGGTTCCAGTATTGTTTAGTTAAGCTCTGACCGTAAAGTAAATATTACTTTCCGAGATAATTGCTGTTTTGTGGCAGAGCTGTGCCTCTACCGGACCCGCCATTTTATGGCGTCGTTGTTGTTATGCATGCCTTATTTAGTTAGCCACAACAACGCTTCCGGCCTTATTTACTAATCGAATACATTAGTTTATTTAGTCTTCATAGCTAGGAACTTTTATATCGTGTTTCGACGCTTTTTATCGGTCATCGATTGACCTCATACCAGTCGGCTACTATAGCCCCCAGGCCAGAGCGCCTGTATATAAGTGTTCATGCATGATTTTATTAGTGATCCTAGGCTAAGTTATGAAGATAGTGGCATTATTTTACAATACTTTTGACCGTGATGCAAGTGTTTTTTCGCCTTCAGGGACCATATAGGGGATAGGTTAGTTAGTGTCCCTAACTAACCTAACCTCCTCGTAGGACCCCTATATGCTTCCTTCATCCCCTGCCTTGGCACTCCCTCTGTTTAGCCTTGATTTCCTTTCTGAGTAAGGGGATCAAGTGTCTAATGGAGTATTCATCGCCTCTCAGTCCTCCCTAAGGGAATGAACCCCCCTTAGGGTTGCGTCTGAGAGTGAGGTTAGGCTAGCCCTTCCTCTATGGCTAGGAATAGTCTATGACCGTCCTGCCATAGCGATATGTCTTCTATCCTTCCTAGTTCAGGGCTTCTAGCCCTGTTCTAGGTTAGATTTTGGAAGGTTACTCTGTCCCCTGCTGAAACTGTACCCATGCACCGTTTCAGCCTGGCGGCCTTATCTTAGGTTAGGGAGTGTCCTCCCTTTCCCTAGTGGCCGCTCTGGTACAGAACCCCTTCCTTGGAAGACCCTTCTCTTCTCCCCTCCCCACCTATCTCTTGTATAGCCTAGCCTACACTTAGGTTAGTCTATACCCATCTGTCCCCTGTCCTACAACTCCTCCTTAGGGTGGAGTGATAGGGCTACCTTGAGCTTCCTTGTGCAGTCCGCTCTGGTACATATACCCTTCATAGTGTCCTATGGGGTTAGCCACTGGATGCGTTCTGCATGTGGAGGTCTCTCCTCTCTTGGGTGTCCCCTAGCCCTCCCTTGGGCTACCCTGCCCCCGGTCCCCTGCGACCCCAGCTCCTGGGTGATAGAGCCTGCCTCTATCATGGGTACACCCTCTCAGGGGGGGATGTTTGGATTCCATGACTGGACTTCTTACATCCCTCCCCCTGTCTCTCTCTCTATCCGAGTGCCGGTCCCTTGCCGCCTCCACTGTCGGCGATACCTGCCTCCTACCTTGGTGACTCTCCCCTACCCTCATGCCGCCAGCCCCTCCGCTTGCCGGGGGACTGTCGACCGCCGCCGGCTCCCGCCGACGGCCTTCCTCCTTCCTCCTAGCCTCACCGTCCGCTTGCCGGTCGGCCACCGGAGTGCCGGCATTCACTGCCGGCAACCGGGTTCAGCTATAACCATCCTTATCCCAGTCACCAATCCGGCATCCTCCGACCGCCGGAGCCGCCGCTCCCCTGCCGGCGTGCCGCCGTTGTGCCGGCGGCCGCCACCCTGGCTTTACTCTTGACTTACATTTTGTCTGTCCTAATGCCAGAAACTCTGCTGGAGCGGCCTCCGGCGTGCCGGAGTTCTGCCGGAACCTCCCGGAGGCGTCAAGGATACTTGCACCCCCTTCTCCTAGCTATCACTTGTATACTGATAGCCATACACTGCAAACAGATAGCCTGTTTACACTCTTTAGATCAGTGCCTTGGTACTGTTCTATTAGTAATCATGCTGTCCCTTTGCATTCTTCAATATTCCAGCATGCTGCGTGCATCTTAGCGCGGCTGGTTGCCGGAAGCAATTACCCTAAGGGACCTGTTAGTTCCCCAAATTAGGGACTGAGTGATCTCAGTCCCAAACTTATCCTTGGTTTTCCATGGAATTCCATTGCCCTGTGGAATTTCAGGGAATACTATCCTGTGCCTTCGGCCATCTCGGATTACCCAGGGATAATGCTTGCGGTAGCCAGACGGGCGAGATGCATGGAGTATGTTCTCTTTACTACTTCAATCTCTATGCATCACACCCTTCTTTAAGTTAATATTAATGATTAATCTTAACTTAGCTTAAGAACCATTCTTATGACTCCCCCATACTCATTTTCTCTTTCTTCCACAGGAGGAGCAGATGAAGTGTGACTTCGACTTCTGCGCTGTGAAACGCCTGCACTTCTACGGGCATACGGCTTGCAGGACTCACGCCCCTTGTGCTAACAAGAAAGGGGATCTGAAATTGTGGGACCCACTGGATTGTACGGTCTGCCAGGCTCAACTAGTTGATGCCTTCCATAACCCTCCCTCAGCGGAGGTCAGGGACACTTCTCGGGAGAAGCTACGCAAGTGGGTGCGTGGCTTCCAGAAGAATGCCACCGGACCGTACTTGGCCACTGAAGAAATGAGGTCACTCTTGTTCCCTAAGGCCTCCCCTGATTCAGTGGTACCCAAGGATGTGATTCCCACTGTCCAAATTACAGTGGAACCTGATGTTGTCATGGCTCAGTCCATGCACGAGTGCCGCCTGGATACTGAAGATGACGAACATATGTCGGACGTCTCGGAAGACACAGAGAAGACTCTTATGGCTCAAGGAGCTGAAGATGATGAAGACCAGGTGGAATACGCCGAGTCGGAGCAAGAGGTCGCTCCTCCTTCCATCTCCGCTCCTACTCCTACACCGACGGAAGTATCTATCCCGTCTACCTCCACGACCCCGGATCCCTCTTCTTCCACTCAAGAAATGATCCGGTTGATTAGAGCCGTCATGGACGACAGGTTAAAGGAGAATCAGGAGTTCATCAGGTCCATGATGGGATCCAGAGAACCGAAGAGGATTTCGGTTAAGGATCTCCCCGCTTGCTCACATGCCAACCCGTGGAGGTATGCTGAGCATATGGTTATCGCGACCGGCAGGATCTTTGTCAGCGACAAGATCGGCACGGTCCCTTTGGAAGACGTGGAGTTCTTCCCAAACTTTGAGGCCTACCCGGACTGTTACGTCCGACTTCGTTCCGAACCTGCCTCTAAGGAAGAGACCGAACCCAAGGAAGAGATAGTGTTCGATCTCGCGAAGGCCCAGGCTATGCTAGCCAACACATTCAAGAGTAGGGGTTTTACCTGCTCCAAGCTTCCGGCCCTGAGCAAGAAGCACCCTACTTATGTCGCACCTGAAAATGCGGTTCTTCCATTCTTGGAAAAGGCCTTCACTGCGTGCCTTAAAGCTGTGGAAGAGGGGAAAGCCTGCCCTGCACTGGAGGAGTGCAGACCCTTCTCCATAGTCACTCCCCCTGACGCTCGACACTGGAAGGATATCCAGCATACTTTCGTCGTGGGAAAGCTAGATCCTGACGTCGCCGGACGTCAGTTTAACGAAGACCTCCCTAAGCTCAACGATCACCTCCTTCGTCGGGAACAAGATACGAAGGAGAGGCTCGCAGCATCTATGTCTCACCAAGTCCAACTTGAAATTATGGCCTGTGACACCAGAGTACCAGACCACTACATGGTACTCTCCAAATCCCGCATGACAACCGTGATGAAGGACTTGTACCACTTCATAAAGGCTCGGAGAGCCTGTCGTGAATTCGTGTTCGCAGGTGCCACTGTGAAACACGAACCCCGAAGGCTGATTTCCTCCAACATCTGGGGCAAACACCTCTTTCCTTCTGACCTTGTGAAGGAAATCACCGACAAAGCCGCCACGGAGAATAGGAACCTTCTCCACAAGTGGGGCATGTCAAGAAAAAGGAAACCCTCTCAGGACGAAGGACCTCAACCTAAGAGGAAATCCCAAAAACAGAAACCCCAGCAACGTCAACCAAGACGTCAGTTTCCGGGACCCGCTACCTCCCAAGTGGCAGCTCAGCCACAACAGACCTTTCAATTGGTCCCCCAACCGGTGTTGTCACAGTCACCGGTCTTCACCCCTGCTTTCGAGCAACAGACAACTACCTTTCGTCCCAAAGGTAGAGGCTCGAACAGAGGTGCAAGCAGAGACGCATCTCGCCGTCCCTCCAGAGGCAGAGGAGGAAAGGGAGCTAGCAGCCGAGGCAGCAAGCCCTCGGGACACCAGAAGCAATGAAGTGCTTCCGGTGGGAGGAAGACTCCGCCAATTCCAGGATCGTTGGACCTTCGATCCCTGGGCACACAGCATCGTCAAGAAGGGTCTAGGCTGGAGTTGGACTCAACCACCCCCAACCTTCCAGCAATTCTTCCAACAATCAACCCCCCTTCTGGAAGAATATGTCCTAGATCTCTTGAACAAGAAGGTGATAAGGAAGGTAAAGTCCACCAGGTTCCAAGGGAGACTGTTTTGTGTCCCCAAGAAAGACTCCGACAAACTCAGAGTCATTCTGGACTTATCCCCCCTCAACAAGTTCATAGCGAACGACAAGTTCAAGATGCTGACTCTTCAACAGATAAGGACCCTTCTGCCTCGAGGTTCCTACACGGTCTCCATAGACCTGGCGGATGCCTACTGGCACGTTCCAATGAACCATCACGCTTCCCCCTACCTAGGATTTCGACTCCAAAGGAAAAGCTACGCCTTCCGGGCCATGCCCTTCGGCCTCAACGTGGCCCCTCGGATCTTCACAAAGCTGGCGGACGCCATAGTACAACAGCTCCGCCTCCGAAACGTCCAGGTGATGGCCTACCTCGACGACTGGCTAGTCTGGGCTCCATCGCCCGAAGATTGTGTAAAATCTTGCAACAAAGTTACCCAGTACCTAGAACACCTGGGATTCAAGATCAACGAGAAGAAATCTCGCCTCTCTCCAGCTCAGAAGTTCCAGTGGTTGGGAATCCAATGGAACCTTCAGTCACACCGCCTTTCCATCCCCCAGAAGAAAAGGAAGGAAATAGCAGGGTCTGTCAAGCGACTGCTGAAATCCAAACGAATTTCAAGACGCCAGCAGGAACGAGTTCTAGGCTCTCTACAGTTCGCCTCAGTGACAAACCCAGTGCTTCGTGCACAGCTAAAGGATGCCGCGGGAGTCTGGAGACGTTCTGCATCCATCGCTCGAAGAGACCTCAAGAGACGGCTTCCAAACAGACTTCGACTTCTCCTAAAGCCGTGGTCAGAAGCAAAGGCCCTGAAAAGGTCCATGCCTCTCCAACACCCTCCTCCATCACTCAACATCCACACGGACGCTTCGCTGGAGGGTTGGGGAGGTCACTCCCACCAAAAACAGGCTCAAGGCACCTGGTCTCCCCTGTTCAAGACGTTCCATATAAACATCAAGGAGGCCATGGCGGTCCTTCTAACTCTGAAGAAATTATCCCCGCCGCCCTCGATCCACATTCGTCTAACCCTAGACAACTCGGTGGTAGTTCGTTGTCTCAATCGCCAAGGCTCAAGATCGCCCCAGATAAATCAGGTGCTTCTCCCAATCTTCCGTCTGGCGGAGAAGAAGAAGTGGCACCTGTCTGCAGTTCACCTACAAGGATTCCGCAACGTGACAGCGGATGCTCTATCGCGGACAAACCCGATAGAGTCGGAATGGTCTCTAGACGCAAGATCATTCTCCTTCATCTCTCACCAAGTCCCAGAACTTCAGATAGATCTCTTTGCAACGAGCGACAACAATCAACTTCCTCGGTATGTGGCCCCGTACGAGGACCCCAAGGCAGAAGCAGTGGATGCCATGTCACTGGACTGGAACAGATGGTCCAAGATCTACCTGTTCCCTCCCACCAACCTTCTGTTGAAAGTCCTCTCCAAACTGAGAACCTTCAAAGGGACAGCGGCCCTAGTGGCTCCCTAGTGGCCCCGGAGCAACTGGTACCCCCTGGTCCTGGAGCTGCAGCCCAAGCTGATCCCTCTCCCGGGCCCAGTTCTCTCCCAACAAGTACAGAAGTCGACTGTCTTCGCTTCATCATCGAAAATCAAGGACCTTCATCTCATGATTTTCTCTCCCTAGCCGCAAAGAAGAGGTTTGGGATCTCGAAGAAAAGTCTGGACTTCCTAGAGGAATACAAGACCGAATCCACAAGACGGCAATACGAATCATCCTGGAGGAAATGGGTCTCCTTCGTCAAGACAAAAAATCCTAAAGAAATCACGATTGATTTCTGCATGTCCTTCTTTATTCACCTTCATGGACAGGGATTGGCAGCCAATACGATTTCAACCTGCAAATCAGCCTTGACCAGACCAATTCTATATGCTTTCCAAATTGATCTGTCCAGCGACATCTTCAACAAGTTACCGAAAGCATGTGCTCGCCTACGCCCAGCACCCCCACCGAAACCGATCTCCTGGTCACTAGACAAGGTGCTCCATTTCGCCTCCAACTTGGATAATGATTCATGCCCTCTCAAGGATCTGACTCAGAAAGTTATATTTCTCTTTGCTCTTGCTTCGGGAGCTCGAGTCAGCGAAATAGTGGCATTATCAAGAGAAGACGGACACATCCTGTTTACCGATACAGGAGACGGTACCCTCTCCCCTGATCCGACGTTTCTCGCCAAAAATGAATTACCCACCAAAAGATGGGGCCCCTGGAGAATATGCCCCCTGAAGGAAGATGCCTCTCTATGCCCAGTAGAGAGCCTCAAGGTCTATCTTCGCAGAACTTCGAACTTTGGTGGAGGCCAACTCTTCAAAGGAGAAACATCGGGCAGCGACCTGTCACTGAAACAATTAAGAGCGAAAATCACCTACTTCATTCGCAGAGCAGATCCTGACAGTACACCCGCTGGTCATGATCCTAGGAAAGTTGCATCATCTCTGAATTTCTTTCAGAGTATGGACTTTGAAAGCCTTAAGAACTTCACAGGCTGGAAGTCCTCGCGCGTTTTCTTTAAACATTATGCGAAACAAGTGCACGAAGTCAAACATTTTGTGGTAGCCGCAGGTAGTGTTATGAAACCTGCACCTAACTCTGCGTAGAACAGTGAGTTACTTGGGACTCTTAACTCTTCGGGTGCCTATGTTGACCCTCGAGCGATACATAGTGATGTCGAAAACACTTAGTGCTTTTATAACTGTTCTTATCCCAGGTGAAATGTCATAGTTGTGACACAAGTGCCACATGCCCTGAGCATGATGTGTTTTATTCAAAGACTTGCGTTCCTCGAGAACGAGTGCCTACTAATAAACTTGAAATTCCTTTTCAGATTTAAGAGCAAGTCTTTATTACTATGTACATTTTAATTACTGTAAATAAACTTTACAGTGAACCCTTGTTTATCGCGGTAGATAGGTTCCAGTCGCGGCCGCGATAGGTGAAAATCCGCGAAGTAGTGACACTATATTTACCTATTTATTTAACATGTATATTCAGACTTTTAAAACCTTCCCTTGTACGTAGTACTGTTAACAAACTACCCTTTAATGTACAGAACACTTAATGCATGTACTACAGTACCCTAAACTAAAACAGGCACAAATATTAAAGGTGATTTTATATCATGCATTTCCTAAACATGCTAAAAAGCATGATAAAAAATGGCAACCAATGTTTTGTTTACATTTATCTCTGATCATAATGTAGAAACAAACTGGAGGTAGAGCTTTGCTTATTACCCAGACATATTTCCCATACTTTTCCCTTAGAACTACATCACATCTTCCTAATCTAGATATATATATATATATATATATATATATATATATATATATATATATATATATATATATATATATATATATATATATATGTGTGTGTGTGTGTGTATATATATATATATATATATATTTATATGTATACACATATACATACCTACATATATACATAAATACATGCATACATATATATATATATATATATATATATATATATATATATATATATATATATATATATATTACTGTATATATATGGGTTATGGAAAAAATCCGCGAAGTGGTGAATCCGCGATGGTCGAACCGCGAAGTAGCGAGGGTTCACTGTACTTATTGCTGTAATTTATTTAATTTCTGCATTTGTGAAATAAAATTTCTATTTTATTATCTGTGCGTCTCAATCAGCTCCTACTTACTATGAAATACATGCCTGTCATAGTTTTATTATCCCCTTTTTCCTTATGGTTATGGAGAAATTAAGATACTAACTCTTAATTTATATTCACTCTGATTATGTAATGTTCCAATACGAATACTTACTCCTCATACCCTGGAGATGAATCATCTTTCTCAACATACAGTGCCCAATCACCACTGGTCTGCTTTTCAGAATGTTCCTATACAAATACCAAACATTCAGCTTCATCTCCAAGTTCTTCAAGTTCTTCTATCAGGATGAATAGTCCTTCAATACCACTTTGACGTCGGCATGGCCCGTGGGAACTTCACTGCCAAGGGGGGCAGGATGCTTCTTCCCTACGGTTCTTTACCAAGATTACTATGCTAATTTGTCAATGCCTTGGCACTTACTATTAGGGGAAAATCTACCACGATACATTGATTCTCTGGTATTCTTCCATCAGGACGCCATGGCTTGAGCCCAAAAAACGGATTTTGAGCGAAGCGAAAAATCTATTTTTGGGTGAGATAGCCATGGCGTCCTGATGGACCCTCCCTGCTACTTCGTCCAGTTTTAGGTCCCACCCTGCTCTGCTGTATCATGGTGATGGGCAAGCAACTGGCTTCAGGATAAAGACGGACGTGACGTCATTTAAGCAATGGCGCCCGTTTGTTTACGTCTCGAGTATCAGTAGTAGCCACGAATGAGATTAGCTATGGAACGGCTCCCAGCTATTCTCAACCCTTACACACCGAAGCATTAACTCTGTTCGGGGTGTAGATAGCTATGTGGCGCGTTAATACATGCGTCCCCTGTTGATATACGATGTCTTAAAAGGGAAACCTTTAGGATACTCGCTCCAGAAGTTAGAATTCTGTGATAACCTGTGGTTAAATTCTCTGGGAATATCTTAGTAGTTATTTACCCAAGGAAGCTACCAAAAAGGAACCTTCCATCAGGACGCCATGGCTATCTCACCCAAAAATAGATTTTTCGCTTCGCTCAAAATCCGTTTATTACTATTATGTGGTTTTGATTATGGTAACTGTTTGTAGATGTCTGGTTTTATAGACTCACTGGTGGAAGCAGTAGTTTAAAAAAGTTCATAAAAATATACAGTATAGCAAGATTGGTAAGCTGAACTGTATAGTTTAAGGTGTTATGAATGTTCTTGATGATGATACGTGCAAAGCCATAGTTTTTCCTTATAAAAGTCTTCAAAATGCCACAAAATACACTTGTCTTTTTTTTTCTCCAAACCGTTGATTGCGCTATTCTATAATTTTGCCAGGTAACCTAGTCCTGTTAGCAGTTTTCTGACTTAAGACCAAGAAATATGCTGCTCTGCCTAACAGCCAGGAAGTTTTTGTTTACTCTTATTGCCGCTTGTATATGCACGTTATTTTATTTATCTAATTACTGTACTGTACTTTGTTCCCCTAGTTCAACTAGTCTGGCTCACTTTGCTCATAATTTACCATTATCTCATTGCTCTATTCTGTACTCTATTCTGACAAGTGGTACATGCATTGAATGTTAAGCAAAGTGAGCGAGTAACAGGCTTTAATCATTCTCGGATCATTTTCCTCTGTTCTTGCCCAAAGGCATATCGGACAACAGTATCCTGTCCTTACAGTCATCGTGCATTGGGAGCACAATGGTTTCTGGCTTTTAGGTGAAGCGGTAGATATCTGGGTCACATTTCGGTATACTGCATCCTGGCAGTTATTTTGACCTGTAGCTGCATCCACTTTTAATAATTCTTTAACTATTCCTGCTTCATTTCTTCAGTGTTCTTGTGAATAATTTTGGACCTTTATTCAATAGTACAACGGTGAGGTTCGCTTGCATCCTGCATCTCTGCATTGAAAGGTTTCCTTACCGTAGCCTTGGGCCTTCTCAAATTTATAGGTGCAATTTTGAAATACCATTGAAAATTATCTGTTAAAACTATGCACTCTCATGGTAGGTTAAGGGGAAAGTCTTCAGTGCAGTAGGAAACTTAATATATTTGAGTTCTCACCATAATGATTGCATGATTGCTTAAAAGATATCCTCCTTTTGGCTCTATAGTTTTTTGACGTAGCGAGCACCACTATTTTACTGTGCCTTGAAGTGAAAACGGGTTTCATCAGTGAAAAAAGGATTAGTCAGTTTGCGTGAATGGCGTTTACCATTTTAGCTCTTAAGTGTAACTAACTTAGCAATGTAATGCTGTTCATTTTAAGGTTTTTTATTTTCTGTATGTAATACAAACCTTCAACCTGGAATAGGACTTCAGTGAAGTTGGAATGGCAGTTGAGCTTTTTAGTTAGGTTACGCTATTTCTACTTCACTTTGGCCACCACAGAATACACTTATTTTTCTGCATCCTCATCTGGTTGTTTTAATCCTTTGCTTATTCTTTCTGATTGAATAAGTTGTTTTAAGTTGGAGGGTTATTAATAGAAGGAGTCAAGGATGTGGAGTGTTTCTTGATAACTGTACAGTATTAGTATTAGTTTCTAGTGCTACTTGCCATTATCTAACCTCTTTCTGTCAGATGTCATTTCTGTTGCTGTTCTATCCTTTGGAAGTAGGGTTTCCTTGGATATTGCTGGTGCTTCTTCGGAAGGAGTTCCTCCTTAGTTGTTTAAAAGGTCGGGTCAATGCCCTCTGTTGGGTGTCTGTTTTTCTTGGTGTCTACCGATCGCGGAAGGCGTTAAAGACATTCACCTGGATGTTCTTTGATAGCTTCTTTCCCATGAGAGTTGTCATCAGCTTACACGACTCCTGCCTCGTCTTCGTCGGGTCTTCACTGCTACTTCTGAAGGTAGGGTAGGAGACGTTATTGAAGTCCAGGAAATCTAATAGAAAGGAGTTAGGTACGCATAACTCCTACTGTTTTCTTCCCTGTGGGAGTGTATTGCAGGTTCCAGGGACCTCCCTTCTTGAGCGAGTGCCGAAAGTTCTTCCATAGCGAGAAAATACCTGTTTTCACAACTCTTGTACAGACTAAGCATACACTGTTGATCGGGAAGAAATGGCACTGCTCTTACATTCCCCTTAACATGCTCTGAATTTTGATAGAAGGGATACATACCAAGAAGTCATTGGCAAGTACTGCTCCTGTTGCTTCCCTTTTCCCTGTTTAGGAGCTCCAGTGACAACCGGATCTTTGAATGTGATGCCTGCCAAGAAGACACCAAAGCATAGGACGACCAGTTAATCTTAATCTTTTAAAGAGTTTGTCTGATGCCTCTGCATGGTTTTGAGAGAGTAACATAGTCGTACTAAAATTAGATTTGAATAATGAGATGCAAGGGCTTAAGCCCCTGTTACCACTGCCAAGACAAGTAAGAGACAAGCACTGTTGGTCAGGATGTTGAACCGTACTCTTGTCCCTCTCCGGTGAGGGATTTTTCCACTGATGCTTCTCTGATTACTAGATGATGCGCAAGGATACTTTTTAGGTAATCCTGGACACGTCTTCCAGCCTTTTACAGCACGGTTTATAGTAGAAAGGTAGATGGGAGGCTGGAGAACAGTAATCTACCTTTCAACTTTGAGTTTGTTCTTAAAATTCAGCATGGAGACAGAAAACTCTGTAAGAAATGCCATCTGTAAGGACAATTATATGATCTCTGTAGATCTGAGACATTTCCAAATACTGCGCTGGTACATCAGTAGTAAATAGTTCTTCCAGTTCTTCTTTTGGGGCAAGGTCCTTCAAAATCCAGTGCTTTGGTGTGGCAATGTTCATTCTCATCTCAGCTTGGGAACATGCTAACGGGAGCAGATATTCCTGTACCAGATCAAGCAGTGGGATTGGAGGATGCCTTCCAACACTTGTGGGAAAGTGTAGACATTATGCTTTTCTGCAGTTTTGCCTCATCAGAAAGGTAATCAACAAAGTATGAAATACCAGAAACCTCAAAATGACAAGTAGCAGCTGATGCTGTTTTTATTTGATGCTCCAAGACAACTACAGTATCCAATTGACTGGATCTTCTCTGCCAACCACTTCTTCACACCACAGTTCCCTGTAGTTCCCTGACATACTGTACATGTCTCTTTACAGGTAGAGGTTATCCAGCATCTCTTCAAGAGGTATTTTGCCAAACACTGCACAGGAATTGTCTGGATGCCAGAGAACATTATCTATTAGTCTATCAGACCAAATATGCCATCTTGAGTAGGGGTACTTCTCTCATAGCCTCTATGCAACTAATAGAGAACTTAGTCGTCTGTCTTCTTACAAGGAGAGAAACTCATCCTCAGTTTCAGCGGCAAAAGGCTACCACTCGGAATAGAGCCGAGTCTTGAAACTAAAATTGAGTAACTTCCATCTTCATGGGAATGGCAGATGTTGGTTAGGAGTTTCAAACAAACTTGTCTGCCAAAAGAACTCGAAACTCCCTCCCGGAACACGAAAGTTCTCGGGTCTTTATAAAAGGCCCCCTTATGAACCACTAAATAGAGCTTCGGAGTAGGAATTGTAACCGAAAACTAGTTTTCTTTCTTTGGCTTTGACAAAAAGGGTAGGTAAGCTTCAAGGACTGTCATATTTCATCAGCCACAAGTGTTGGGGTGAGTTACAGTTTTCCTTCATCCGTAAATTCGTAGCAAAAATGAAAAATCCAGCTGTAGGGTAAATGACTCAAAATTCTATTATTTTTCAATTTAATCACGAAGTAACACCCATAAGGTTAATTTTTGCATCGTGATGTCACCAAGATGTTACCTCCCGAACTCAACCATTCATACCATGACTGCAGAACCTTTTCATCAGTGCAGGAATGCTTAAGATGAAAATCACTAGTAGTGCCATCTCTCTGGTTTCAGGAAACCATAGATAGTGCTGGACCAGAAAACTAATGACATGGCACACCTGACACAGGCACTTGCTCACGAATTCAGAGTTGGTGTAAAGTTAGCCTTAAGAACCTGTCAGTAGGCAGGAGTTAAGAAAAGTCAAGACGACCTTCACGGCTCACAAGCTATGGGAATGTACCCACAAGTTGCTCTAGAATTCTTCTTTAGGACCTGTGGTAGCTGCTTAGCGGTGTGTATAGTGTTCCTAGTTCCTTCATTGGACAGGAAATCTCTAGGCCAAGATAACGGTTACAACATAGTCTAAGTGAGAGTAAGAATGTGTCCCCCTTATTTAGTTTTACCGTTATGACTCGATCAGACTTTGAAGCAGGTAAAACACCATGCTGATTAACTACTGTATTTATCGTGATTCTAAGATAGAAATACAGTACTTTTCCCCATCCTTCCAAGGACAAGAATGAATAGTAATGTGAACCTTACATTGGAGACAACACCCTTTTAGGGTACAGTACTGTATAGTTCGAACGTGACCATCTGTCTATGACGGTTACTGTAGTTCTAACGTGACCGTCTGTCTATGACGGTAACCCAGTCCTATCCCCTAATACTAATGTAATAGGCAGTTGATTAAAGTAGACACTTTTGCTCCATATAAAGAGTGATTGTTAGACATCCCAAGATTTTAAACCAGCCAGATTAGTTGTATGAATTTTCTCCTTCCTAAGAATACGTCTCCTATTGAAGGATGAATGTTTGTATCCATTTAGGAACAAGTCACTAATTGTAAAAGAATTTATTTTTCCTAGCTATATATACCAGTGTTCTTTAATTCATACTTCCCTCTTGGCAAGTTCTAGTTGAAGGTCAGTGGCTTCTCACTGAGCTGGCAAGTCGCCAGGGCTTTCCCTGCTACCTGGCTGTAACTACAACACCAAGTTATAAAATTTAATAGTAAAGTTTCTAGCTATGCTGAAATCAAATTCCTATTAAGGAACTCTGGTTTGAAATACAAATTACTACCTCTGTATCTGGCCATCAGTAAAGAGTAAAATAGACTAATAACATCTTTAAGTAGTTCTGCTGAGCACTTGTACTTGTTAAAATATTGCGTTATGTTGCTAAATTGTCGGTGTTATAATAAAATTGTTTTAATAAATTTTATATGTCCTATAGCTTATTGTTATGAATGAAATATTGCTGGAAAAATTGTTACTTTATAAGATTATAATAGCAAAGGTCATACTAATGAATAATTTCTTATTTTAGGCTTTAGTTATGGTGGATTTTAAAAAGAAAAAATATCACAAATAATCACAGGCCTGGTGTTGTGAACTTATGATGGTTATGAAATTGCAAATCGAAGACATGGCGAATGTTCTGCAGAAATTCATGGAAGCCCGTTACTTGAACTTATTAAATTCATAAAGTGCAAGCTAAACAATATTTTGAATTAAGGTAAGACACTAAAATATTTGACTTGTGATTGGGAACTCCATTAAAATGTTAAAATTGTTTTATTTTAGAGTTTTATGTTAAAAGTATTAAATGTTTCAAAGTTTGTACAATACTGCATACAATTATTAAATTTTATGATATTATTTTATATCTTGATATTAACTGGATATCTGAATACTTCAATATATGCAACACATCTCTTATAGGAATTTCCAATCTCAAAGGAACATCAGTTTTAGTTTCAAAATATCTTCCTTCGGTCAATATTATAAATTTTATCAATGTCAGATTTCATGTGAAAGTTTAAACTGTTGAGTTAATTTTTTTTTTTAATATGAAATGCCATAACTTAGTTGTCCACCATAAAAGAAATTATTTTAAAGAATCCATATACTATATAATAAACCTGTAAACCTGATTGTATATTAAAGTTGTTCATCATTTCAGAAAGTCATCTCTTAAGTTTAGCTGGCGAACTTCGTCTGAAAAATATTCCCCAGCATCTTGAGAGACTAGCAAGTGGACTTAATGGCAAATCACTTAAGTACTGGTTTAGTTTTCAAGATCAGAATTGTATAACTTAAGGGAAGCAACTTCTCTTCAATGACAAATGAAGATGAAAGCTCAATTCCAATACTTCCAGCTAAAACTAAAATGCCTAAATGATTTTTCCAAACTGGGATAAATGTGGACTACTTTCTTGACAATATTTGTAGTAAAGTAGCTTGATGTCAACTGAGCATTAATCTAAGGCAGCATTCAATTTCATGAAAACTTTGAGAGAAGAGTAATTTATTAGCTCAAGAAGACAAGCTACTTTTAAAAGACAATTTACCTTTTTTCGGTTCTTGGTGTCAAAGTTAAGGTATATGGAAGTTTAAAAAAAAAGCTCTCGTTAAGAATTGTAAGGAAGATCTCGGCATGATCCCATTGCTGAAAGAATGTTGAGAGTAAGGTCATAATAGAAAATTACTTTATCTGTCTCATCCATGAGTGGAAGCATTATCAGGCTCAGATATTGAGGCAGGATCTCCCCACTACAGTACTCCCTTGTTACTGAGAGAGAGACCTTACACAATTTTGGATGGAAGTTCTTTGGGAAAATTATTCATCCTGTATTGTACACCATCAATCACAGGAATACATGGACTGCAACAAAGACGTACCGGGTAATTTCCAACGCAAGATTATCCAAGACGTTAATGACATGTTTAATCTAATACTTGTTGTTTGAAGAATAATTTGTGTTCAAAGACTACTAGAATTCTGAAATTCTTCCCAGAACGGACCAAAATCTCTAGGGGGATGTGTTCAAATGACGGACCAAATCTTCAGTTTTAAGTGGTTCAAAGATTTATCAACCTAAGGGGTTGGTTGTATTTATTTGCCAAGTTATTAGTAAGAGTTAAGCAAAGCTCCTAATATACTCCATAGCAATATAGCAGTAAAATCAGAAGTGGCCCTTTCCAAGTTATTGGCATTCTGGATTAAACTATTTAAAATTTGTATGAAATAATTAAGTGATTGGAAGTACTGTTGAGTTTACTACATATATCACAATGGACAAATGGAAGATTGCATTTTCTGCACCCCTTGATTGTTGTAATTTTTACCTTTGAAATGTTGAAATACAGAAGATACCAGAATTGGATTGGGAAAAAAAAGAAAGAAAAAAAAAGGATGTAGGTCACAAGAATTTTAAACAGCAAAAACTTTACTTCGATGCTTACAACAACAAGGGTAAATGAATCCTACAAATTTAAGGAAACCCTTATTTTGTGTAAAGAAAATTATTTTTAGTGTATCCATGAGGAAAGTAATTTAATTGGGATTTTTAAATTTGAATACTCACAAAATTTTTTTTATGCTAACTTTTCATAAAGAAATTACCGGAATGTATGGCAGAGCCTACTGACAGTATCAGGGCCTGTACTTTTTCTCTATTTGGCCGTTTTGTATGCATACGAAACATAAGTAGCTAGCTATTGAGATGCTTTAAGATTGTGCACTACTCCACCAAAGCTATAATCTAAACCTTGAGAATACACCAGAACTGAGATGAAAAGTACATAGATTAGAAATAATTTGCTTGTTAAGATTGCCCATCCTATCAAATAATCTTCACCTTCCTGAGTAACTGATAACCTGAGAAAGGGGGATGGGTTTAGTAATCAGTTTGCCAGGCATGTCTTTGGTACCAAATTAAGCTCATTAAAGGATCAACACACATGAATGATAAATCTACACTTAAGGGAATGCAGTGTTGTCATGACATTGTGGACCATCTCGTCAACTTTAAGAAGAGGAACTCTATAGACTTACTGTAATCAAGAAGGTATTTAATTCTATAATCTTGAAGAAAACTGCTCTGAAGTCAATCTTTCTGAGAAAAGACGCTACAACAAGGATTCTCGTACAGCACAAAATCAAGAATATAAAGTGACAGGCTTTCTTGCTTCACAGATGATATGGATCTTCTCGTTAGAATGCATCGGTGATAATTTTGAACTACTTTGAAAAACTACTGTACTTGAAATTTTGTAATTATTAATATACTGTACACTCAAGTTGACAGTTGTAATGACTTTTTAAAAACACTTGGAAAGAGTACTTATTCAGCTTGTATTACATATTATTGAGAAAAAAAAAATTGGTGGATTGTAAAATACTGTTTGGGGTTTTTTCCGCCCATCAAGGTGGGCGGAATATTTTGAAAGTTTGCTGAATGTTGAGGATAATAGGGAGGCAGATATAATTGCTGTTCCAGGTGTTGAGGTGCCAGTGATGGGAGATGAGAATGAGAGAGAGATTACAATAGAGGAAATGAGGAGAGCACTAGATGAAACGAGAGTAGGAAAAGCATCTGGTATGGATGGTGTGAAAGCTGAGATGTTGAAGGAAGGGGGTGTGACTGTACTTGAATGGTTGGTGAGATTGTTTAATGTGTGTTTTGTGTTGTCAATGGTACCAGTAGATTGGGTTTGTGCATGTATTGTACCACTATATAAGGGTAAGGGAGATGTGCATGAGTGTTGTAATTCAAGAGGTATTAGTTTGTTGAGTGTAGTTGGAAAAGTGTATGGTAGAGTATTGATTAATAGGATTAAGGATAAAACAGAGAATGCAATCTTGGAAGTACAGGGTGGTTTTAGAAGAGGTGGGGGTTGTATGAATCAGATTTTTACAGTTAGGCAGATATGCGAGAAATATTTAGCAAAAGGTAAGGAGGTGTATGTTGCGTTTATGGATCTGGAGAAAGCATATGATAGAGTTGATAGGGAAGCAATGTGGAATGTGATGAGGTTATATGGAGTTGGTGGAAGGTTGTTGCAAGCAGTGAAAAGTTTCTACAAAGGTAGTAAAGCATGTGTTAGAATAGGAAATGAAGTGAGTGATTGGTTTCCGGTGAGAGTGGGGCTGAGACAGGGATGTGTGATGTCGCCGTGGTTGTTTAACTTGTTTGTTGATGGAATGGTGAGAGAGGTGAATGCTCGAGTGCTTGGACGAGAATTAAAACTGGTAGGCGAGAATGACCATGAATGGGAGGTAAATCAGTTGTTGTTTGCGGATGATACTGTACTGGTAGCAGACACAGAAGAGAAGCTTGACCGACTAGTGACAGAATTTGGAAGGGTGTGTGAGAGAAGGAAGTTGAGAGTTAATGTGGGTAAGAGTAAGGTTATGAGATGTACGAGAAGGGAAGGTGGTGCAAGGTTGAATGTCATGTTGAATGGAGAGTTACTTGAGGAGGTGGATCAGTTTAAGTACTTGGGGTCTGTTGTTGCAGCAAATGGTGGAGTGGAAGCAGATGTACGTCAGAGTGAATGAAGGTTGCAAAGTGTTGGGGCCAGTTAAGGGAGTAGTAAAAAATAGAGGGTTGGGCATGAATGTAAAGAGAGTTCTATATGAGAAAGTGATTGTACCAACTGTGATGTATGGATCGGAGTTGTGGGGAATGAAAGTGACGGAGAGACAGAAATTGAATGTGTTTGAGATGAAGTGTCTGAGGAGTATGGCTGGTGTATCTCGAGTAGATAGGGTTAGGAACGAAGTGGTGAGGGAGAGAACGGGTGTAAGAAATGAGTTAGCGGCTAGAGTGGATATGAATGTGTTGAGGTGGTTTGGCCATGTTGAGAGAATGGAAAATGGTTGTCTGCTAAAGAAGGTGATGAATGCAAGAGTTGATGGGAGAAGTACAAGAGGAAGGCCAAGGTTTGGGTGGATGGATGGTGTGAAGAAAGCTCGGGTGATAGGAGGATAGATGTGAGAGAGGCAAGAGAGCGTGCTAGAAATAGGAATGAATGGAGAGTGATTGTGACGCAGTTCCAGTAGGCCCTGCTGCTTCCTCCGGTGCCTTAGATGACCGCGGAGGTAGCAGCAGTAGGGGACTCAGCATTATGAAGCTTCATCTGTGGTGGAAATGTGGGAGGTTGGGCTGTGGCACCCTAGCAGTACCAGCTGAACTCGGTTGAGTCCCTGGTTAGGCTGAAGGAACGTAGAGAGTAGAGGTCCCCTTTTTTGTTTTGTTTCATTGTTGGTGTCGGCTACCCCCCAAAATTGGGGGAAGTGCCTGGGTATATGTATGTATGTACATCTAGATTCATATTGTGTACTAAATATTATTATTCATAGGGTTTTTCTTTGTTCCAGATTGACTAGTGAAGCTATCCCTTGATAATTAATATTATGCTGTTACTTTAAATAATGCACCTTGATTTTTTTTTTTTACAGATTCAAAAACCTATTGATAACTCCAATCTGGGTAACTTTATTGGACATTGGACAGCTTTGGTGAATTAATGACCAAGAAATGAGGAACTGGAAGCCGAACTAAGTCGAACTGGAGGATTCATGCCCATAATGCAGTCTTGCACCAAATTGAAACTGCAAATGATTTACTTTTGGAATATAGAGGTAAGACTGAAAATCATAGAATAAATCCAAATAGTGGGGCTTTACCTGATAAAACACATTTAGAAAGTCTAGATTTACTGGTGTTGGATAAACATCCTCATATGTGTAGCAATGATTTGATAGTGACTGAAGATTTTATTGCTAACCAAAAGTACTAAAAAGGTAAGATAAAACTTGTATTTTCATGAAAATTTATACACTTTATTCTTTTCAGGATGCAACAGACTTGTGGAGTGGGAAACGTGTGTATCCTGGATCATCTTTCGTCATTGTATTGTTCCAGCACCTGCACCACAACATGACTGCATTTGCTGCGTAACTCATTCTCTATGGTCATCTGTAGTCCCACTTTACTTTATAGATAGGGAGAGTAATTTCCAAATAGTCATGGCTGGTTATTTTCATTTATAGTGCTGTAATGATTTGGACAAATTCAGTTGCCAAGCTGAAACATTATAGCTATTTATTACATTAGTTAACTTTCAAATAACCTTAAAAATATTGAATTTTATATTTAACAAGGGAAAACTGCAAATCAGCCTCCACCCCTCCATATATTCTTCAATTTTTTGTTAGTTGGCATGACCTTAAATTCTTCTAACACCAATAATTTCACTATTTAATTTTTCAGTGGGATTATGAAGATTCATTCATTCCTATAAAAAACCTTCATTGATTTATAAAAATCTATTTTACAGTAATTTGAAATGTTTCAATAACTATTATTTAATTTTGAATATTAGATAGGTAAAATTTCTAAAGGTTTTATGTTAAGCACATGAGCAATTACTTTTTTTTTAATTGATCAGCGTTTACATGACATTATTGTGCCATATCCATAATGTCTTGACTTGTTCAGGGCTCTTATGTAATAGTACTAATGGTGTAGAGATTAGGTTATATATATGGTATGAAAATTATTTTAGCAGTCTGTTCGTTATCTTTAAAGTCAATGTTCTTCTCAGTTTCTCTTGATACTCGCTCTCAGATGAGGGTTGTTCTCAAATACATATTTTTTAAATGAAAAAAATAGTTCATTAGTTTCCCACATTTTATATAAATTACTTCAACTCAATAGTCATTTCAATTAGTAATTCTTTTAACTTAATTTCTTGTTGATGCAAAGCAATGCATCTGAAAATGAACTATCTTTTTATATTTATTAACACTTTATAAAGTAAAGTAATTGGTGCTGTAGATTTCTGATCCCCAAATATTCAGCTTTGGAATTTGTGTAGATTGAAACCTAAATATTTTCCATCATTGATGATCACATTTTAACAGCATCCTCCTAACTATAGTTTATTATAAATTTCATATGAGTAAGAATTTAGAAAATTTTGTAGGCTTTCCCTAATTTTATAAAAAAGAAATGAGAACTTACTAATATTAAGAAATGCTCTAACTGGGGATGGTAATGCACTGTGTTTGGTCTTGTTGGAAAACAATAGTAAACTCTTAGAATAGTAATTTATGATATTGCAGTGTAAATTTGTATAAGTTTTAATTCTACCTTTATCTTTTTACTAACTTTGAACCAAATCCCATCATTCATATGCTCTTATGTAGTGTTTGAATGTCTTGCCCACTACGCTGATTTATCCAATTGACAGAAAAGAAGTAGTCTGTACTGTAGCTAGACACAGGACTATTGTTTGTGTTTATTTTAGTTAAACTTTGCATCGATCCATTACTTATTTTGCGGAGTGAGCAGTTAGGAACTAGGAACCTTGAGCTTCAGGAACCCATTAATCACGTGGCTAGTTTTAGTGAATGAATGTTCCTTTGTATGCAAGTGCCAAAACCATTTTGGTTATTACTTAAATAGTTCAATATACTGTACAGTATATTAATTTCTCCCGTAAAGCCCGACTCTAACCATGTTAATGATGTTCTACCAAAATGAATGGCCCTCTCTCCTTGGACAATAGTCTTTGTTTTAAACAAAATTGAGGACGTATTCGATTCAATTTGAAATTAATACACAGAATTAGTTTTGGTGCACTATATGGTTCAGCTTGAAGTTAATCTCTACGAAATTAAATAGAAACATCTTTAGTTGTCAACTGGTGAAGTACATGCTTGATGTACTCGAACGTAAGCAGTCCTCCTTAACTGGAACAAAAAGCAACTCTTGTCAGTAAGGCAGAGCAGTGAGAGACTACCTTATTTCTCTTTTCTTTGGCCTCTTCTGATTGATAATTGGATAGTTTTTAATTGCCAACTAATCTCTTACCTTTCCAAGGTTTTAAATTCTGATCTTTTGCAGCATTGCATAATTTACATGAAAAGCGAGGCAAGTGATTAATGGGTTTAGTTTAGTTGAACCTGTGCAACGTGTTAGTAACTACAGACAGGTCGTAATGTTACTGGAATTGTCGTAATCTACTCAGATAGCAGTTAGTACTTCCATATATATTTGGTACAGTACAGTGAACCCTCGCTACTTCGCGGTTCGACCATCGCGGATTCACCACTTCGCGGATTTTTTCCATAACCCATATATATACAGTAATATATATATATATATATATATATATATATATATATATATATATATATATATATGTATGCATGTATTTATGTATATATGTAGGTATGTATATGTGTATACATATAAATATATATATATATATATATATATATATATATATATATATATATACACACACACACATATATATATATATATATATATATATATATATATATATATATATATATATATATATATACATATATATATATATATATATATATATATATATATATATCTAAAGTAGGAAGATGTGATGTAGTTCTAAGGGAAAAGTATGGGAAATATGTCTGGGTAATAAGCAAAGCTCTACCTCCAGTTTGTTTCTACATTATGATCAGAGATAAATGTAAACAAAACATTGGTTGCCATTTTTTATCGTGCTTTTTAGCATGTTTAGGAAATGCATGATATAAAATCACCTTTAATATTTGTGCCTGTTTTAGTTTAGGGTACTGTAGTACATGCATTAAGTGTTTTGTACATTAAAGGGTAGTTTGTTAACAGTACTACGTACAAGGGAAGGTTTTAAAAGTCTGAATATACATGTTGAATAAATAGGTAAATATGGTGTCACTACTTCGCGGATTTTCACCTATCGCGGCCGCGACTGGAACCTATCTACCGCGATAAACGAGGGTTCACTGTATATATATTTTTCCACTTAGAAGTACTCTTGAATCTATTGGTCTAATGTATGCTAAATGCCTTTTATTTTTGTGGTTGAATATTTTTTTCTCTGTCCAGCAAACAGTATATATCAAGTTTTTCACCTAATTTGATTTTAGGTCTAGACATTTTTGTCAAGTTTTCATCATAATTTCCTTGATTCTTCCTATTTCTGATATCTTTCCATCCTTGCCATGGATGAAACTGAGCAGTTTAAGGTTTTTTTTAATATGGACAATTAATTCTTTCACTAAGGATTTTCTTAGTAACATTGCTGTGAAATAGTATATTTTTATATACAGGACTTTCCTTCTGGCAATGTTACTGTTTAACTTAACCTGAGGTATGTGGTGTAGGGTTGTTCCTTGAATGCTAATCCATCCATCCATATACCAAAGGCACTTCCCCCAATTTTGGGGGGTAGCTGACATCAACAAGAAACAAAAAAAAAAAGGGGGACCTCTACTCTCTACGTTCCTCCAGCCTAACCAGGGACTCAGCCGAGTTCAGCTGGTACTGCTAATATCGTTGTATAATGTACTAGTTTTTCTTTTCCACATTAACAAAGATGGAGAATAGTTATTTATACAGTATTCTAATTACTATTTTTAGTTTCATAGCTCCATTTTGTTCTTGACCTGTTACTTGTATATCTTCTGTTTCCTCTTAACACGCCACACTGTCTGGTTTAGCACTGAAGTTGAACTTGAGTTCAATGCTGTGGCAGATGTCTATTACCACTTATTCTTCCCATCTGATGGTAGGGAGCATTTAGAATTTCCTGTCTTATGAGCATTAATGTTGCACTTTTCTTAAGTCAAAATTTATAAAGCTTCTATTGCGATTAACACAAATATTGATGGAATAGTGAACCTTATTATGCAACTAATAGTAATTTATAGTGATATAAGATTGAAGACTGTAATGTCTGGGACCATGGGTTTGTACATTTTAAATATTTAACTTAGCCGGTGAATATATAATAGCTGCAACTCTGTTGCTCGACAGACACATACATAAAAACTCGCCAGCGATCGCTATACAGGTTGCGGGTGTGCCCACCAGCGCCAACTGTCGGCCAGATACCACTCTCGATGTAAACAAAACCTCAATTTCTTCTCTGTCGACGTGTCGACAAGACGTACTTTACTCGCTGTTGAACCTGGAGTTTTTCCCATCATATTTGGTGAAGTACTTTAATTTGGTTTGAGCTTTCGCAGTACAGGTGTTTTTCTTCAAATAAATCCTTGAACTCTTTTTTGAATCGGATTAATTGTTGATGACTTAGATCGTTTTTGGAATTTTCCCTTGACTAATTCAAAATGGCTGACCCTTCTCAAGTTCCCAAGTTTCGAAAGTGCAATGCTAGGGACTGTCATAGGTGTCTTCCAAAGGCTTCTCTCGACCCTCACACTGTTTGTTCCAATTGTCGGGGTAAAACCTGTCAATTGGAAGATCGGTGTGAGGAATGCGTGGGCCTTTCGGAATTCGATTTTATCGAATTTGATAAATATACACGCAGACTAGAGAGAGATAGGGTAAGGAGAAGTTCTTCTAGGTCGGTAGATTTTTCCTCTCCACATGCCCCTGAACCTATTCCTTCCCCTGTAGTGGTTGTTCCTAACCCCCCTCCTAGCACTCAGGAACCGTCGATGGCAGACATGATGCGTGCTATTCATGCCTTGGGGGAGAGAGTTGAGTCTTTAGCAAGTGACCGAAATCAACTCATGGCGGACGTAAAGGAACTCAAGTGCCAAAGTGCCACGAAGGATAGTGTCAAAGTGCCGAGTGTTACGCAAAGTGTTGTGAACAGTGTTGCGCTCGAGGGTTCGTCTGTTCGTGCCTGTCGTCCTCCTAGTCCGGGACCTCTTGCAAGCTCCCAAGCCCAGGGGAGAAGCAATGTCGTACGACTCATGGGTTCGAGAGGCCTTGATCAGCGATCAGACGTTCCCTCTAAGGTATCAGGCGTATCTCTCCAAGATCGCCCCTACCTAAGTAAGACGAGAGCCCATTTTTACCTCGTCGTCCGAAGGTGTTTCACGTAAGAAACCTTGGACCAAGGTCTCCAGACCTTTAAAGCGTAAGTCGGTCCCTTCAGGACAAGTCCAACGTCCCGGATGTAGCCACTGGGACAGTTCGGACCCGTTGCCGTCATCTGATGACTGCTCGCCGCCTAAGAGAGGCAAAGTTGTGCCGTCTCATTCGTTAACCCCGTCTGTTACCGCACCTGCTTCCGTAGACCCTAAATGGGTGTTACTGCAAGACATGCAGTCCAAGCTTGCGTCCTTGATGGAGGACTACAACGCTGAGAAGGTCTCCGTTGAACCCACGAGCCTTCAGCCATCCAAGCGTTCTGTTGTGCGTCCTGTTGACGTGGATGTAGCTTTCTCGCGTCAACCAGTTGGGGTGGTACCTCCACCGATGCGACCCAGTGTGGATTTCCAGCCGCACGTTGACGTTAGGCAACGCACTGATGCGATTGGTGACGTTCAGGACGTTCATCAACCATCAGAGTTGACATGTTTTGACGCGGTGCGTCAACCTCCGCAACCCGGTATGGTGTTGACTGCACAACCCAGACGGTCTAAACAGTCTCGGGTGGACGCTGTGCGTCCTCGCGCACCTGTTACTGTTGACAGTTCCCAGACTGTTCAGCAGTTCCAGGACGCTGCGTCCGGCTCCGTCACGTATGCACCTGTGCGACCGGACTCTGCGAGTCAAACGTTGCCTACTCCGTTGCCGTTTTCTCATCAGTTATCGGATGAGGAACAGTCAGATGAGGACGTTGCTGAACCACAGCATGAGGATCAACCTTCAGAACTAGATGAGCCTAAAGCAGTTCAACCATCCTTGGACTTTAGAAAAGTCATGGTGGTTTTTAAAGAGTTGTTCCCTGACCACTTTATTTCTGTGGCTCCTCGTTCGCCGCCGTCAGAGTTTGTCTTAGGCGTTCCTGCTACCATGCCTGCCTTTACTAAACTCGTTCTCTCTCGCTCATCCAAGAGAGCTTTACGGATGTTAGGCGATTGGTTAGAGACCAAGAGGAGTTTAGGGAAGACAGCATTTGCCTTCCCCCCATCTAAACTCTCATCTAGATCGAGCGTCTGGTATGCCACGGGAGAAGTTCTCGGCTTGGGAGTTCCTGCCTCTGCCCAGGGCGACTTCTCAAGTCTTGTAGACTCTCCCCGCCGCCTTGCCATGAGACGCTCGAAGATTTGTTGGTCACCCTCGGACCTGGACCACCTTCTTAAAGGCATTTTTAGGGCGTTTGAAGTCTTAACTTCCTGGACTGGTGTTTAGGAGCCCTGAGTAGGAAAATCTCTTCTGCCGATAGGGATGTTTCCTTACTCATTATGTCCTGCATGGACAAGGCCGTCCGTGATGGGTCCAACGAGCTTGCCGCTTCATTCACGTCCGGAGTCCTTAAGAAACGAGAGTCTCTGTGCTCGTTTCTGTCAGCAGGAGTGACGCCATGCCAAAGATCCGAGCTACTCTTTGCGCCCTTGTCTAAGTGCTTGTTTCCTGAAGTCTTGGTTAAGGAAATTGCCTTGTCTTTAGTGCAGAAGGACACCCACGATCTAGTTGCGTCCTCGGCTCGCAAAGCTCCCCCTTTGCCTGCTTTGTCTGCCAGACCTAGGATGGACACCCCTGCGTCCAGGTTTATCCCGCCCTTTCGTGGCAGAGCCTCCAGCAGGGGAGGTGCTCGTGCCGAAGGGAAGAGAGGGAAGAGGAAAGGATCCAAGTCCTCTAAGGGCAGAGTCTGACTGCCCGCAACTTCAGACAGCAGTAGGTGCCAGACTCAAGAACTTCTGGCAAGCCTGGGAGAAGAGAGGCGCAGATCAACAATCTGTGAGGTTGCTCAGAGAGGGGTACAAAATCCCGTTTGTACGCAAATCCCCTCTAGCGACGTCCCCCATCGATCTCTCTCCCAGGTACCGAGAGGAAGAAAAGAGACAAGCCCTGAAACTGGAAGTGTCTCTTTTGCTAGAGAAGGGAGTGGTGGTCAAAGTCTCGGACCTTCAATCACCAGGGTTTTACAACCGTCTCTTCCTAGTATCAAAGAAGACAGGAGGTTGGAGACCGGTGCTAGACGTCAGTGCTCTGAATGTCTTTGTCACAAAGAAAAAGTTTACCATGGAGACCACAAAGTCAGTCCTAGCAGCGGTCAGAAAGGAAGACTGGATGGTCTCTCTAGACCTAAGGGACGCCTACTTCCACATCCCCATTCACTCAGACTCCCAACCTTTTCTGAGATTCGTCTTCGACGATGTGGTGTACCAGTTTCGGGCCCTGTGCTTTGGCCTAAGCACAGCTCCTCTCGTGTTTACGAGGCTTATGAGGAATGTGGCAAAATTCCTCCACTTATCGGACATCCGAGCCTCCCTTTATTTGGACGACTGGCTTCTCAGAGCCTCTTCCAGTCATCGCTGTCTGAAGGATCTCAATTGGACTCTAGATCTGACCAAGGAATTGGGACTCCTTGTCAACTTGGAAAAGTCACAGCTGGTCCCATCCCAAACTATTCTGTATTTAGGGATGGAGATTCACAGTCAAGTTTTTCGGGCTTTTCCGTCGGCCCCCAGAATAGATCAAGCCCTGCTCTCCATCCAGAAGATGCTGAAGAAAGAACGCTGCTCAGTCAGGCTGTGGATGAGTCTGGTAGGAACGCTGTCATCCCTGGAGCAATTTGTCTCACTAGGAAGGCTACACCTCCGTCCTCTTCAATTCCATCTGGCTTTTCACTGGAAAAAGGACAAGACGCTAGAGGCGGTCTCGATCCCGATTTCCGAAAAGATCAAGTCTTGTCTGACTTGGTGGAAGGACAATATCAGCCTACGAGAGGGTCTTCCCCTGGCAGTTCAGATTCCCAACCACGTTCTCTTCTCGGACGCATCGGACTTGGGCTGGGGCTCGACGCTGGACGGTCGGGAATGCTCAGGTCTGTGGAACTCGAGTCAGAGGAGCATGCATATCAACAGCAAGGAGCTTTTGGCGGTTCATCTGGCCTTGATAAGCTTCGAGAATCTCCTTCGAGGCAAGGTGGTGGAGGTCAACTCGGACAACACCACGGCCTTGGCGTACATTTCCAAACAGGGAGGTACCCACTCACTGACTTTGTACGAGATCGCAAGGGACCTGCTCATCTGGTCAAAAGATCGAGGCATCTCCCTAGTAACGAGGTTCATCCAGGGCGACTTGAACGTCCTAGCAGATTGTCTCAGTCGGAAAGGTCAAGTAATTCCAACCGAATGGACCATCCACAAGGATGTGTGCAAGAGACTTTGGGCGACTTGGGGTCAACCCACCATAGATCTCTTTGCAACCTCGCTGACCAAGAGGCTTCCAATCTACAGTATTGCTCTCCAGTCCCGGACCCAGCAGCAATACATATAGATGCCTTCCTCCTAGATTGGTCACATCTAGACCTTTACGCATTCCCACCATTCAAGATTGTCAACAAGGTACTGCAGAAATTCGCCTCTCACGAAGGGACAAGGTTGACGTTAGTTGCTCCCCTCTGGCCCGCGAGAGAATGGTTCACCGAGGTACTTCGATGGCTAGTAGACGTTCCCAGAAGTCTTCCTCTAAGAGTAGACCTTCTACGTCAGCCACACGTAAAGAAGGTACACCAAAGCCTCCACGCTCTTCGTCTGACTGCCTTCAGACTATCGAAAGACACTCGAAAGCTAGAGGTTTTTCGAAGGAGGCAGCCAGTGCGATTGCTAGAGCAAGGAGAGCGTCTACCATTAGAGTCTACCAATCGAAGTGGGAAGTCTTCCGAGACTGGTGCAAGTCAGTTTCCGTATCCTCGACCAGTACCTCTGTAGCCCAAATAGCTGATTTTCTCTTATACCTGAGAAAAGTACGATCCCTTTCAGCTCCTACTATCAAGGGCTACAGAAGCATGTTGGCCTCGGTCTTCCGGCATAGAGGCTTAGATCTTTCCAACAATAAAGATCTGCAAGACCTCCTTAAGTCTTTTGAGACCTCTAAGGAGCGTCGTTTGGCCACACCTGGGTGGAATTTAGACGTGGTCCTAAGATTCCTCATGTCAGACAGGTTTGAGCCTTTACAGTCAGCCTCCCTGAAAGATCTCACTCTTAAGACTCTTTTCCTGGTATGCTTAGCCTCGGCTAAAAGAGTCAGTGAGCTTCATGCCTTCAGCAAGAACATCGGGTTTTCGTCAGAAAAAGCTACTTGTTCTCTGCAGCTTGGTTTCCTAGCCAAAAATGAGCTACCTTCTCGTCCTTGGCCTAAATCTTTCGATATTCCTAGCTTATCGGAGATCGTAGGCAATGAACTAGAAAGAGTCTTATGCCCTGTTAGAGCTCTTAAGTTCTACTTAGCTCGTACTAAACCTTTACGAGGCCAATCTGAAGCGTTATGGTGTTCGGTTAAGAAACCATCCTTGCCTATGTCAAAGAATGCTTTGTCATATTTTATCAGATTGTTAATACGAGAAGCTCATTCACACTTGAGTGAGGAAGACCGATCTTTGCTTAAGGTTAAGACGCACGAGGTTAGAGCTTTAGCAACTTCCGTGGCCTTTAAGCAAAATAGATCTCTGCAAAGTATCATGGACGCAACCTATTGGAGAAGCAAGTCAGTGTTCGCGTCATTTTACTTGAAAGATGTCCAGTCTCTTTACGAGAACTGCTACACACTGGGACCATTCGTAGCAGCGAGTGCAGTAGTGGGTGAGGGCTCAACCACTACAATTCCCTAATTCCATATCCTTTTAATCTGTCTCTTGAAATGTTTTAATGTTGTTTTTATGGGTTGTCCGGAAGGCTAAGAAGCCTTTCGCATCCTGGTTGATTTGGCGGGTGGTCAAAGTCATTTCTTGAGAGCTCCCAGATTAGGGGTTTGATGAGGTCCTGTTGTATGGGAAGACGTACTTACAAGGCAGAGTAATCGTCTAAGTCGACTTCCTTACCAGGTACCTATTTATTTTGGTTTTGTTATATTGATAACTGTCAAAATGAAATAAAAAACTCTTAGCTTATACAATGTAAACATAATTAACTCTGGTCTCTACCCACCTCCTTGGGTGTGAATCAGCTATTATATATTCACCGGCTAAGTTAAATATTTAAAAATGATATTTTAATTATAAAATAAATTTTTGAATATACTTACCCGGTGAATATATAAATTAAACGACCCTCCCTTCCTCCCCAATAGAGACGCAGTGGGATGAGAAGAAATTGAGGTTTTGTTTACATCGAGAGTGGTATCTGGCCGACAGTTGGCGCTGGTGGGCACACCCGCAACCTGTATAGCGATTGCTGGCGAGTTTTTATGTATGTGTCTGTCGAGCAACAGAGTTGCAGCTATTATATATTCACCGGGTAAGTATATTCAAAAATTTATTTTATAATTAAAATATCATTTTTCTGACAAGAAATTTGTTTAGTCGTAAAAATTTTGGTTAAAACAACTGCTTTACTTTCAGGCTTATTTTGACTCTTAACTTCACCTCCCTGCATTTTAGGTGTCTTTTGGTAATATATCAGTTTATATGAACTGTGACTGCTAATATAATTTTCACACTAGGTTTTGTAGGTAGACCCACAGGTATAAGTGAATTGGCTATATCTGAAGAATTGGATATTAAATTTGGAACATGTGCAGAACTTATATGATATCTGTTTATGCGTATTTCAAGGTATTGCTTTGATAGTGTTAATGATATACAGTAGTTTTATTTTTTGTGTTGGTTGGGCCATGTATTTTTAACGAAAAAGAATGCAGCTGAAGTATTCCTATTAGATTGATAAAATTTGGGGGAATTAGACTAAACTTTAAATCAGCTCTTTTTGCAAGTATCTGATACATTTTTTACAATAATTTCCATCTTTTTTTACTTTGTTTTAAAGTAAATAGTCTTGGTTTAGTTACTTCATTCAAATTCTAGAAAATTAAACGATGAAATTATTTATTTTACTTATATTGTAGATGGTGTACAAGAAATTTGTTAAACTGTCAATTGTTGCTATCCAAATAATTTCATATTTGATAATTCATTAATTTCATAGGGATCATTTGATATTTTTTACCTCCAAATAAAAATTACCTTGGAATATTTTGCAAAGTTTACTCAGAAGTTTAGTTAACTTTGGGGAAAATTGAAGTTGCAATACCTTGAAGTATGCAAAGTTAATTTTAGACACTCCTGAAAGCAAAATGCATGAAGCTATGAAATTTCACATGTTCCAGGGGAAGTAGGTTTAATGTAATGCTAAATTGAAATATTTCAGTGATTTTTTATCATGACAAAATAATTTCAGGAAGTTGTTAATCTGGTATAGATTTTAGTATTGTATAATTTTAGGTTTACCATATTTTTAGTTTTTTTTTTTTTATTGAGTAAGAGAACTACTGTATTTACACTGTTCTACATATAGCTCTCATTATACCCTTAAAATATTTTTTAGATGAAGAAATTTCACGAGACAAGATTGACTTTCGTATTGTTCAGTTTAGCTTAATTTTCTTATGACCAGGGCTGGAAAAATCACTAATATAATGTAGGTTACTTGAGATTGTCTTGCAAACATTTTGGAATAGTTATATTGTCTTTTAGGCTAACCCTGTGCCAAAAGGATTTTGGTGGTTTTTGTTCTATATGAGGATTATTCTATTAATAATGATGAGACCTCATATAAGCTCTCGTCAAGCAAGTTTCAATATTAATTTTTTTGGTAGTCCAGAGTTCGGAAACTAAAATTTTTTCTAATCGTTCTGGCGCGGTTAGTCTTTGTTACGCATAATTTTTGGAGGGTAAGTGAATGATCTTTATTAAAATGTAACCCCCCTTACAATAGTAATGCAAAATCTTGGAATGACAAAATGGCCAAATGTATTAAAGGGTGTATAAAGTGGTTATCTTAAAAGCAAGACCTTGTTTAAAGTTGATTTGACTTTTATCATCTTCTTTACGTTGTCAATTTTGATTAGTGGCAATCGTGCTTTTTACTAACAAAATACGTTTTTGTAAATTGGATGTGATCTTTAGAGTTCCCAGTCTGCATCATTCCACTCTGTCATTTGTTGTCTTGGTCTGCTTAACAAAATCACAAAAATCTTGAAAGCTACTAGTCCTTTACTATTGTCATTAATTCTTTTATGATGCTGTAGAGTTGTAGTATTCAGCAAATAAAAAGATTCACAATTCCAATGTGATAAAGCACACATGTTATTGCTACAAGGCCTGAACTTTTTTTAGGTAAAACTTCAAGTTGTTCAGTGTTATTTCCATCTCGTAATATCCACAACATTATAAGTTTAAGGGTAAAATGAGAAGCTAAAAGGATTAGTCCAATTTTGATGGTTCAAAGCATTTTTTAAAATATCTATGATAGCAATTATATTAGTTTGATGTATGTATGTATTAAAACAGATTCTCTTGCTCAACTTGTGTAGCAATATGTTAAAAAAAAATTTTCTTGTAAAATCTGATTTTAATGTTTACTTTTCTCACTCAGCTTGTATTTGGAAAGATTACAATGAAGAAAAAGTCAATGCTACGGCGGATCTCGGAGGCAATCAAGTGTTCTCATAAGGCAACCAGACAGGTGTCATCGTCCATTCTAGAAAAATGTCAATCATGAAGAGGTGGTTTCAAGCTTGGAGCTCAAATGTTCAGAGAAGGAAGGCCCTCTTCCTAGCCTAGTGTTTATCTGAAATAAGATAATCTTTCCAATGCCGTAGAACTATCATTGTGTTCTTCTTGTGTACAAGGATGGAATTCCCTTGAGTTAATCAATATTGCTTACTTGGCTGACAAAAAGGGGTTGTTATAAGTTGAAAGATTTTTGTGTATTTTTACCATTCCTGAAAATGACAATTGCAGGCAAATTTTCTCATGATTTATGCTTTCACTCTTATTTTGTCCAGTTAATTTTCTGCATAAAACTTGCCAAGAAAAGTTAAAACTAGTCACTAATAGTTCTTAAGAATAAGTATGAGGTGTCAGTTTTATGGTTAAAGATCTTGAGTTTCTCCCAGATTATCTAGAGATGTTATCATTCATCTTAAAACTTAAAGATTTTTATATTTAGGGTAATTTAATTCCTGAATGTTGGTAATCAACAGCAGTTTAATATACGCTTGGACTATTGCCAAAAGTAATTGATAAAAAGCTTTTCTAGTTTGCCAGTAGAATAGGCATTCTTCAAGTCATCCTTGATATCTTATTATATGGTACTTTTAGTAGCAATTTGTGGTCTGTGGGCCACTTGAAAAGGGGGTACCAGCTTGTGGCGTATACATCACTTTGTCTTCTGATTACCTATCCTTCCTTGTACTTGAAATAGTAGGAGGGCTAAAACACCACAAAACTACCTTAAGATAAATTGCTTGAGAAATCCTTCAATTGCATTCTACAAACTATATCTTGGTATTGCTAGCAAACTGCATAATATATTGCATTCTTTGATTTAAAAAATTTAAATGAGGTTAATTTGCAAAAAAGCTAAAATTAGTTTGTGAAAGGGTATTTCCAATCAATCATAAAATCATTCAATGCTGGTAAAGCTTACACTCAAAGGCTTTTATTTTGCGACACGATAAATTTACTTTGGTGCTTCCGAGTTATGTACTTTTTTCAGTTGGAATAATCTAAAGTTTTGACTGTGTAATCAGTCTTAGCTGATTTTCTGTAAAATTAGGATTTAGTAAAGTTATCACAGTTGTTGCTTTCTGTTTAAGTATGGTGTGGTATATATGGCGATTATAGTGAAGACTAGTGAACACTACCCAACCTTTGGAGATGTAATTGTCACATTCTTTATATATAAGATGTATGTAATATTTAACTTTGCATGTAGGCTAGATCATTTGTATTTTCGTAAGTGTGTCACCTTCATAGCTGAACATTAGTGTGGTAGAACAATTTTGGACTGGGCTTGACTTATTTTGATTGGTTTTTCTGAACTAATTATATATAAACTGAACTAATTATGTATGGCTGTGGTTTGCAGAGATTTGTTTTATGGCTATGGTTGGCAGAGATTTTGTTTATGGCTGTGGTTGGCAGAGATTTGTTTTATGGCTATGGTTGGCAGAGATTTTGTTTATGGCTGTGGTTGGCAGAGATTTTGTTTATGGCTGTGGTTGGCAGAGATTTGTTTTATGGCTATGGTTGGCAGAGATTTTGTTTATGGCTGTGGTTGGCAGAGATTTTTTGTGGCTGCAGTTAACAGATAGCTCTGTTGGCAGAGATTTTGTTTATGGCCCTGATTGTCAGAGGTTTTGTTTATGGCCGTGGTTGGCAGAGATTTTGTTTAACTGGTTTGCAGAGGTTTAGTTTAACTGGGTGGCAGGGATTTAATTTGTCTGGTTGGCAGATATTTTGTTTGATTGGTTCCCAGTGGTTATGGCCCTGGTTAACCGAGATATGAGATTTTAAGGCCATGGTTGTCAAATATTTCATTTATGGCTCTGGGTAGTAGAGATTATATGGCTCTGGTTAAAGACTTTTTATGGCCCTGGTTGGCAGAGATTTTGTTTATGGCCCTGCTGGCAGAGATTTTATGGTCCTGGTTGGCAGATAATTTGTTTATGGCTCTAGTTGGTTGAGATTTTGTTTATGACCCTGGTTGGCCGAGATTTTATTTATGGCTCTAGTTAGCTGAGATTTTGTTTATGACCCTGGTTGGCCAAGATTTTTTTTTTATGCCTTTGGTTAACTGAGATTTTGATTGTTTCTGGTCAAGTATTTTTTGTTATGGTATTGGTTTGCAGTGTTTTGATTATGGCTCTGGTTTCTGGCATTTTGTTTATGGCTTTGGCAGTATTTTATGGGTCTGGCTGAAAGAATTTTTGACCAGGACAGTTGGGGAAAGTGTTTGTCCAGTCCTGTTGCTGAGAGAGTTTAAGGACTGGTGGTGAGTGCTTGTCAAGAACTGTTGCTGGAAGAATTTTGGTCCAGAACTGTTGCTAATAGTTTTTGTCCAGGGCTGTTGCTGGAATAGTTTTTGTCCAGGGCTGTTGCTGGAATAGTATTTGTCCCGGCCATGTACTGGAATAGTTTTTGTCCCGGCCTGGTTTTATTTGAAGTTTTTGTCCAAGCTTTTAGCTGAATGAGATTTGTCCAGGGTTTTAGTCGAATTAGTTTTTTTCCAGGGTTTTAGCTGAATGAGTTTTTGTCCAAGGGTTTCAGCTGAATGAGTTTTTGTCCAAGGGTTTCAGCTGAATGAGTTTTTGTCCAGGGTTTTAGCTGAACAAGATTTTTTCCAGGGTTCTAGTTGGAAGGGACTTTGTCCAAGACTTACTGAACGAGACTTCGTCCAGAACTTGCTGAATGAGACTTTGTCCAGAACTCGCTGAACAAGACTTTGTCCAGAACTTGCTGAACGAGACTTTGTCCAGAACTTGCTGAATGAGACTTTGTCCAGGACTAGTGGAACGAGATTTTGTCAAGGGGTCTTGCTGAGTTAGATTTTGTCTGGGGCTCGTACTGGAACAAGTTTTGTCCAGGGCACGAGTTGAAAGTTTCTTTTCCTGGGCTCTTGCTGGAAGATTTTGTTCAGGGCTAGTGTTTAACAAGTTTTTGTCGATGGCACTTGTGAAAGTTTTTATCCAGGGCTCTTGCTGGAAGAGATTTTGTCCAGGGCTCTTGCTGGAAGAGATTTTGTCCAGGGGTCTTGCTGGAAGAGATTTTGTCCAGGGCTCTTGCTGGAAGAGATTTTGTCCAGGGCTCTGCTGGAAGAGATTTTGTCCAGGGCTCTTGCTGGAAGAGATTTTGTCCAGGGCTCTTGCTGGAAGAGATTTTGTCCAGGGCTCTTGCTGGAAGAGATTTTGTCCAGGGCTCTTGCTGGAAGAGATTTTGTCCAGGGCTCCTGCCAAACAAGATTTTGTCTGGGCCTCTTGTTGGACGAGTTTTTGTCCAGGGTTCTTGCTCGACAAGTTTTTCTCTTCCAGGGCTTTCACTGGAAATGTTTTTGTGCAGAGCTGTTGCTGAAGGTTTTGTTGAGAGCTCTTGCTGGAAGTCTTTTTGTGCAGAGCTGTTGCTGGTCGAGTTTTTGTCCAGGGCTGTTGCTGGACTTGTTTTTATCTAGGACTCTTGCTAGACGAGGTTTTTTCCAGGGTTCTTGCAGGATGTGGTAAAAAGTGGTTTTTTCAGACTATAGTATTCTCATTAAAGGCTGTTAGTTAGGATTGAATTAATTTGTTTGGCTTTTAATTTCAAATGTGGATGAAGATTAGTAATCATTACATTGTAGACATCTCTGGAGACGTGTAGGAGCCTTGTGTAATGAGTCTTGGGGTTGTTGCAGATTTAGCTTGTGGATTTTTCTTGGTTCAAGTTTGTGGAAGATTTCTTGTGGAAGACTGTCTTGAAAATGTATTGGTTAGCTTGATTGAAATCTTACTGATTTCTTCATTGAAAGAATAATCTTTTATATTATTTGGTATATATTTGCCTGATGAAAATTCTTCAAAGTATTATTTGAAAAAAAGTTAGCAAGAAATCCGATGTGAATGGCTACCACAATTCAAATTGTCTTAGAAATTAGTAACAGGACTCGGAGACATCAAATTTAAGCATTAGAAATAAGTTGATTTGTATTTTCTTGTTGCTTCTGAGTCTTATTGATGTTTGCACTGAATAATGAATAAAAACAAGGCTATAGGTCCCATTCAACCAGTGAATATTGTTGAATTCTATAGTTGGTCTGTATAAAATTTACAGTAAATTATTATCATCAATGTTAGGATGAGATTAGAGTGTATGAAAGAGTTTTTAGGCTGATTTTTTTTTCAACATTAAATTTTATTTGGTGGAAGTAGTAAGGTAAAAAAAAGCATTCCTTGCATCTGGCTGTGCGTTGATTAATGAGAAAACTATTGTATTAGTAATTTTCATAATTAGATTTTTTCTTTCCTAGTTCTTAATTTTTGCTGATAGACTTTAACCGACAGTATTTTTTTAAACCAAAATTAATCCTAAAATAAGGTGCGTTTACTGACAGTGCAAATATTTAATGTGGCCTCTGACCTTTTAATAATTTTGTCCAATCTTGCCTGTTATTCTGAATTTACAACTAATTTGCTCTAGTTTTCAGTGAGAAAATTTTGTAAAATGGTTTAGTTACTAGATGAAAAGTTAAGGCAATGTATTATCTAATTTTTTGCTTCAAGTAAGCACTAATTCCTTATTATTGAAAATTAACTAGCATGAGTTGCTAAATCCATAAGTTAAGATCATTGATATCCCAACACCCTGGGTTTGGTAAAAGAAGTGCTACATAAGTTTTAACTCGAGAATGTATTAGCCAAGCCTTAATTTTTTCAGGGTTAATAATATGGACATAAGAAATGAAGAGAGATTTCATGGATTTATGACTGCAGTCATAAATAAAATAAATTCCATTAATAAGTATGATTTCCTTTTCATAGTTATTTAATTATAGCATTCAAAATCGGAATTTTTTTTGAAGTTAGAACTGAATTTTAATTAGCTTTTGTAATGTTTGTAGTCAATCAATTTAAATATTTTGTCTCCGATTGATTTTGCTTAACAACGTAATTTAAAGAAAATTGGCCAGCTAAATTCTTACTCTCCCCCCTACTTAAACTTTTAATCAAATTGACTTAATAACTAGGTTAGTGGAGATGAATTTACCACAGTATAGTTGTTGAATTTGTCAAACTGAGATTAACTTATGAAACTTACATCCTCTACCAGGTTTTTATAAAGGCACAATTCCTTAATTTTTAATTCTAAGGTAATTTGTTCAAGACAACTGATTGGCATTAAAGGTTATCTCTGCGACTAGACTTGTTTATACTGTATAGATTTTCTTTGATAAAGGATGTTGGTACAGTATCTCCTGTTGATAGATTTTCTTTGATAAAGGATGTTGGTACAGTATCTCCTGTTGACTAATATACCAGTATTGCTAAATATATCGGTAGAATACGTAATATTGATACCCAGAACTGTATAAATCACAAACATTAGCTTAGTTCTGGAAGTTTTTTGCTGACTAGGAATATCAAAAGTACAACACGTGATATTTTGCTTGTAGAATACCTAGCCACACTATTTCAAAATTGCCCATAACACACTACCAGTAATTAAGAATGCAAATTGGAGAATTTTTTGTGCAATTTTTATCTAAGTTGGTTGGTGGTCCATGTGAGTAGAAGGCGACCTCGGTCCGATTTGATTATCTCGCTGGTGGAAGAAGCCGAGATAATGAGAATATTCGCTTTGCATCTCTTCCTCTTTACCCGACTCAATCACTTACATGGGATGAAGGGCAATAGAGAAGCAATTTGGTGTTTGCGCTTTCTTGTCTGCTTTTGGGGTGGCTGGATGGACCTGTTGCAACTACTTGTACCATATATGATGTAGATTTATCGATGACTTTTCTACAAATAAAATATTGAATGGTTTATATTGGTTTTCTTGGATGACCATTTATCTTTTGTAAAATATTGTCTAGATAGTGTCTCTTATAACAAAACCACACTTGAAGATGCAAAAGTCATAGATTGTGTGGTAAGATATGTTCTCTTTTTAATAAAGCTAATCACTTTAATGTACAGTATACTGTGCTGTATAATAAACTGCTGTATCACCAAATTTAATGCATAAGTATTTTTAATATATCTAAAATGTAAAAGCTCTTGATCTGCAATTATTTTGTTGATTTGCTGAAAATAGTTTTGTTAGCAAGTTGAAAATATGGCATAGTGCTTAGTTTTTTTTTTTTTTAATTTGTATATTTTTAAAATAATAGTAACATACATTAGTATAATTATGGGAAAGTTAAAGTAGCAAGCACTGAGTCTGACAGCTATAAAAGGCATTATAAAGATTTTCAAGTTATGAGAAACTTAGTTGATCCAATAAGGTAAATGTCAAAACTTTTTTTTTGGGTTTATGAATTACTTAAAATATTTTACGAGTGCAAACTGGACAAAATTATGCAGAAAGTTTAATATTGGGAAAGCTTTGCCAACAGTTGCAGATATTGTACACAAAGTCCTCTTACAATGTTGTAAACTTGCTAATACAAATTTAACCAAATATGTCAAAACTTTTACGTATGGAAGAATGACTGGCTGGTTTTGTTGCCTTATTCATTTTGCCTTTACATGAGAACTATTCATTGCAGAAAGTACAGAAAGATAAAGATTTTCGTGAATGTTTGTTGTAACTTTATTTCACAAGTGGTGGAAATTGCAACTTTACTTATTGGAGGTGGTTGATGCTCTACTTTTTTATGATACAAGGTATGGTAAACATATCTTATAACTCATGGGTACTAGCAATTAATGGCCCCCCAAAGATAGATGGTATGCTTTGTCATAGTTACAACAGATGAGAGGAAATCTAGATCAGTTATAATGTATGTACTTTGTAAGGAATGGTCTCCCCATGTAGAGTTTTTGAATAAGGCACATCTAGATAATTCTTCATTGCTTAAATAAAAGTTTGTCATTTTATTTGTATTAGGGTTTACAAAAT
>NC_090764.1:6314628-6354628 GCF_036898095.1 Palaemon carinicauda
CTTTTCGTTGTAAAATTTTAGGTTCTAATTATTCTATAGCCAATTAGTAAATCAAAATTAATTGGGGCCAAATCTAGTTAATGTGCTAACTTGGTAGAAGCTCTAGGGTGAAAATGCATTAAAACAATGGGAAAATCGACAATATGACAGTCCCGAATGCTAAGCATATTGGAAAATACAAGTATTTTATCTATGAGATTCTTTGAATGGTATTTATATAAGAGTAACTGTACTTAACCATAGGAAAAGAGACAAAATGTTGGGACTGGAAGGCTAAACAATGGAGAAAAGGTTTGAGGATGAGGGTTGCTCAGCACTTACGCTTCATTTATTTAGTTAACAGACCTCGATTATCTGAGAAATATGATGTTCCAGAGTACTTTGATTATCGGTTCATAACCATTAACTAATACCAGTTTTGTAATTGAAATCTTGGTAAATTAGCAATTTATGTGGATGTGGCATCATTTCATTTGAAGAGCGAGTTTTGCGATTGTTTCTCTAACAAAGTTGAGGGCCATTAAATTGTTGGTAACATCTTGTCTCCATCGAAAAGGCTGAGAGTTTGGGTAACTTCAGGTCTCTCTAGAACTGGATTGAATATAAAACAGGTCTTCACAACTGGGTGGTGACATCTCTCTTAAGGGGCAGGTGAGATTTTTCACTATATGTCATCATCAAAATTCAGGAAATGTTGATTTGAATCAACAATATCGTTCACGAGACATTCCGAGTTCATTCCTGAAACAAAAATAAAAGCATCACACATCCAGAAAACAAAACTAGAAAGTGGAGAGAAAGTTACATATAGAGAACAACTATCAAAGTGCAAGCTTTTGAATATTCAGTCAGTGAAAAACAGCATGCATAAATAACCACAGAATATTGTAAATACTGCTAGATGCACAACTAAGATGAATCTGGGTATGTAATGGAAAAAAAGTCATAACAAAATAAACTAAACGACATTAGCTGTTTATGAGTGGTATCAAATACATATGACAAAAATTTTTTTATCCTAGAACAGCATAAAATATTTTTTTTCACTGACAAAAAATAAAATTCAGAAAATGAAATAAAATATTAAAAACATTAAAGTACATAAGTTCTACATCAACATTTTCTAAAATATCAGCAATGGATTTACCATAGAGATGGCATTTCTTATGATGGTATAAAAATTTGAGCATCACAGCACAATCTGCTTAACAGACATTATAATGTCCCAGTGAGCACAGGCTAGCACACTACTACCAATAGAATGTACTTGTGTGTCGATGTGCGAGGTATGTATGGCCATTCCTCAGTCTTGTTGAAATAACTAATCATTCAGTTACTGAGGCACTTTTAAGCCAAAAGTTAACCTTGATACTTTTACAGTACAGTACAGTATATCTATCATCGCCATTTCCTTAAAGCAAGCAAGCTAATAGGTCTCTTCATATTGGAAGGGGGAACACTTTCTATGCATTAATTTTCACTAGGAGCGGATTCTTTCCCTTCCCTATCTGCTACTTCATTATCACGAATACCCACGTGAGGAAACCTAAGAGAATCATAACCGTTTTGTTCCAACAAGAAATGCGAGACCCACTATTGAACTTTCTGAACTAAATGCAGTAAATAAAAAAGTGCAGTCAGGTAATGTAGCTAAAAAAAGATTCATCCTTGTGGACTGCAGTAAACCCAATGCCAACGTCTGACTTTAGATAATTGGTATAACTTTATGATCATTTTGTATAACGTCTTGATCATACAGTTACGAACTGACATTTTATACGGCAGTTTTTTATGACTATTTTAGGCATATATCTGGGTACTTAAGGTATAATCCATGTTGGATCACAAGGGCACTTAATTTCAGAAATTTTCTGCCTCTAAATAGAAATTTAAAACTTGATTAATTAGTTAATCTGAAAAAAATTGAATGATCTTGGCCCTACAAATCTCCAAGAATTTCCACATTAAAAGAAATTAATTGGAAGTGTTATTATGGGTATATTTAATTCAGCACATATGCTGCAAACTTAATTCCTCTTTTCGCAGACCAAGTGGGAATTTGTTAGTATCCACATTAATGCTCTAAACAAGTGAAGTTCTAAATGATTTGGTGCATATTCTAAAGTCCGTAATATGTACATCCAATTTTTACAATTTAGTTTTACATGCAGAAAAATATATTTGACAGCCATACTCAAGCTATAATCTACAGAGATAATCAAACAGCCTCAATAATGTACTTCCTATCTACACCCTAACTAAATCCTGAAAAAAATTAAACATTTATGAGATTGATTGACCTTCAATTTTATGGCATCAATGTGACTAAGTAAGTTAGTTCACAATCTATTCTCATAAAAAAAATAACTTCTCTTTCAGTAAGTAAAATAGTACCTTTCTAAGTTAAAGCGAGTACTACTTCATTTTGTCTTGAAATAGTAAATCATATAGCCGCTGTCTTTTATGCAAAAACTGAAAATCCCGCTCATCTGCCCAGCTTTTTACAGAGAAGAAATTTTTTTCTTCTATATTGATAGAAGGGACAAAATATCTAACACCATACATACTTTCTGCAGGAGTTCCTTCCTCTTAAATGAAAGACTTAGTGTGTTTCCCCCTCTTAATCATATAAATATGCCTACTAGAAAACAATGAATCTAATCATATTAATACCAACACCCATTTTGTATAGCCCTTTGATTTTGGCATTTTGCCTAGTAGTGTCGTTTTCTCAAGATAAAAGAAAAGGCCAATGCTATGACATCTCTTGGAGAATTTTTTGAATTTAGTTGGATGATCCAAGTAATGGATTTAGAGAGGATCTCTCATTTTGAAAATCAAGAAAACAGGGAAGAATCATGCTATGGATTCCAGATATCAAACTAATCTTCTATGGACAAAAAAAGGAGAATATATACTATACTAACTTACAAAACTAAAAGAATTCAATATTCCATCATGAATGAAAGCAAGTTTTATGCAAAAGCACCTTGAATCATTACCACAGCTTTGAACTTTCAACATTCATATGACCTAGTAATACAACAACAATTTTGTTTATCCTGGTATTTCAGATGTTGAGAACTGAAGCTTATTGTTTTATGAAATTATGCCTTATACTCAAGCCAAATTCTTATTTACCACAAGACCACAGTCCTACATCTAAACAATATGGCAGCTCATTTTTATGTATGCAAACAAGCAGGAATGAAGTTCAAGCCCCTTTTCTTCCTCAAATACTAATTTGCTAGATGTTACTCTGGTATCAGTTCATTATAAACAGAATTATCTTTTCAATTATCTTTTTAATTATGTAGATAAGACCAACTATCAACAGAACGGTTATTACACCCTGATGTCTGCCAGGTGATATGGAATCTCTAGGAAAGAACAATTTAGACCTCTTCACCACCACCTTTCACCTGGAGGCTGGAGGTCTGTTGTTTTCAAGTCCTGGACCATCTAGCATAGGCAGTGGACGCTTCCAGGATTTACCTAGCATCTGCTCTGGTACGGAGAGTTTTCTTAAGAGATCAGAATTTTGTTTTCAAAGACAGGATGACTGTTATTGACCTGAAATCACAGTGTGGTTGTGGATTCTATAATTTTTGCCACTCCTTACAAAGTTTGAAAATAGTTACCTTTCACTATAGATCTTCTCAATCTACGCCTAGCAAAAGAGGCTTTCATGACCTCTGGGATATCTATCATTTCCTCCCTCTGAAGAGCAACTAATTCCATATTTCAACAAAAATGGTCAGTTTATTACCAGTTGTCTAAGTTTAAGCACCCCCTTTGGTTTCAAAGATTTTACAATGATATCCCATTACCTCCTAAATGTAGTCAATGCCTAAATGGTATGCAACTTACAACCCACATTTTACAAAGTTGATTTTATTTCTATTGAAGAGGTTCTATCACTCCCACTACATACAAAGTCAAGAATGATTTTAAGGCTAAAGGAATACCCCAACATGTTCTTTGCCTTCTCTTAACTCCTCTGTTGACAGAGATAATAAAAATATCTCTGGTGGCATTAGGAATAATAATAGTTACAATGTCTAAAAACTGCCATATTTTTCTCATTGAAAAACTTAGTAATTAATGCCCATAACATTTCAGATGAGATCTTTATTTTGGTTGGCCTTCCATTTTCTTTAAAATTTCTCACTTGATAATGCAGCCAGGAGGAGGCATTTCTGTACTTGTGTCCTTTTACTTAATGATATTCAATATGACAAATTCATAGGTAATTTGTATTTTTCCTAACTATACAAACCTTAGCTATTTAATATGGGTAATTACTTTCGGCGTAGCTGAAATGACGAGCCATTAGAATTTTAACGAGGATTTACTACCCCACCGCTAGTTAGCAGGGGGTAGGGAGGGTAGCTTGCTACCCTCCCCCCCACACACACCTGTACTTGAGCTCACTTTGCTTAGAGGTAGGACTTCACAGGCGATAGGGCTGGCGGGCAAGTTTGATTAAATAGCTAAGGTTTGTATAGTTAGGAAAAATACAAATTACCTACGAATTTGTCATTTGTTCCGTAACTGAAATACAAACCACCCTATTTAATATGGGTGACTCACCCCTTAAGAAGGGTGGTAAGTCCCAGCCAGTACTGGCTTTTGGCTTTGCCCGGGGACTCATTATCTGAGTGTGTCAGCACTCAACAATAAGGAGTCCCTGCACCTCACTAGAACCTTGCTGCGCAAGGGCTGCGGCCTACGTAAGCTGTGTGTGAAGGTATGAAGTCCTAGGAAGTTGACCTGTAATCCTTTAGATGGATACTTTAGGCTAGGAATCTCCCAATACCACCTCGTCAGGGTATGGGGATGTGACAGTATTAGCTTAATACTAGGAACACAAGGAAACATGGTTTACCTGCAGTGGTTCGAGGTCAGCTGTGCAGAGAACCCACGATGCTGCTTTCCCCAAGAGAGGGGAGGATGAAGAAAAGAATAAGGGCCAGACAAACCTTTTCATTCATGCAGACTAAGACCAGGTGACAATGCCCTCAACCTTCTGCTACTTGTCCATTAAGGAGCCTGAGGTTTTAAACCAGCTGTTGTGCAGCCACCACAGGGCCGATAGAGAACGCATCGAGCCTCATGTGGGTCATGTCTTGCAGGTAGTGGGCTGTGAAGGTCGTCTGACGCTTCCACACCCCCCCTCGTAGAACCTGCGTTACTGAAAAGTTCTTCCTGAAGGCCAGGGACGTAGCTACACCCCTGACATCATATGCTCTAGGGCGATGTGACGGAGGGGGGTCAGGATTCAGGGACAGATGGATCACCCTACGAATCCATGCGGAGATAGTATTCTTGGTAACCCTCCTCTTTGTTCTCCCAGTGCTCACAAACAATGCCTGCACTTGGGGACGAACTGCAGCCGTTCTTTTGAGATATAGACTCAGACTCCTTACTGGGCACAGTAGGAGATGGTCTGGGTCATCTGTTACAGAACAAAGACTCGAAATCTGGAAAGAGTTGAACCGAGGGTCCGGCACTCCCGGATTCTAAGTCTTAGCAACAAACTCAGGGACGAATCTGAACGTTACCTCCCCCCATCCCCTTGAATGGGCGATGTCATACCATGAAGTTCACTGACTCGCTTGGCTGAGGTCAAAGCTAGTAGGAACACCATCTTCCAAGTTAGGTGGTGATCTGAAGCCTGGCGTAATGGTTCGTAGGGGTGTCTCTTAAGAGACCTGAGAACTCGAACAACGCTCCATGGAGGAGGTCTCACTTTCGACTGAGAGCAGGTAAGTTCATAACTTCGTATGAGTAGGGAAAGTTTCAGTGAGGAAGAAATGTCCATTCCTTTCAGCCTGAAGGCTAGACTTAAGGCTGAGTGATAGCCTTTCACTGCCGAGACTGAAAGGCGCATTTCTTCTCGCAAATACACAAAGAACTTCGCTATTGCTGGAATAGTGGCATCGAGTGGAGAGATACCCCTTCCACGACACCAACCACTGAAAACTCGCCACTTTGCCTGGTAGACCCCTGCGGACGACCTTCGCAGGTGTCCAGAAATCCTGTTCGCAACTTGTTGCGAAAATCCTCTCTCAGCGAGGAGATGCTGGATAGTCTCCAGGCGTGAAGTCGTAACGAAGCTACGGCTTTATGAAAGATGTTGGCGTGTGGTTGTTTGAGTAGCTCGTGTTGTGAAGGGAGTTCTCTAGGAAGTTCCGTTAGGAACTGCAGAAGGTCTGGAAACCATTCCGCGTGATGCCATAGCGGAGCTATAAGGGTCATCGAGAGATTGACCGATATTCTGGTCTTGTTGAGCACCCTACTCATCAGACAGAACGGGGGAAAGGCGTACACGTCGATGTTGTCCCACCGTTGTTGAAAGGCATCTTGCCAGAGTGCCTTGAGATACGGGACTGGGGAGCAGTACAGTGGGAGCTTGAAGTTCAGCGCTGTAGCGAACAGATCTACAGTCGAGGAACCCCACAAAGTCAGGACTTTGTTGGCTACTAGATGATCCAAAGACCACTCTGTACTCAGTATCTGAGACGCTCTGCTCAGACTGTCGGCGAGCACATTCCTCTTGCCTGGAATGAAGTGAGCCAATAGTGGAATCGAGTGAACTTCGGTCCATCTCAGTATCTCTACTGCGAGATGGGATAGCTGCTTTGAAAATGTACCTCCTTGTTTGTTGATGTAAGCCACTACTGTGGTGTTGTCGCTCATCACTACCACAGAGTGACCCGCCAGGTATTGTTGGGGAATACGGCCTTCATTTCTAGCAAATTTATATAGAGGGACTTTTCTGATTCTGACCACAGGCCTGAGGTCCTGTGATGCAGAACGTGGGCACCCCACCGTTTCTTTGAGGCGTCCGAAAACAGCATCAAATCCGGGGGGAGGACGAGAAGATCTACTCCCCTTCGTAGGTTCTCGTCTGTCACCCACCACTGAAGTCCGTCTGTTCCACAGAACCCATAGGGGTCATGACGTCCTGGGAATCGTGACCCTGATTCCACCAGGAATTGAGTCGCCATTGGAGAGATCTCATTCTGAGGCGACCGTTGGGAACTAGACGGGCCAAGGATGAGAGGTGACCGAGGAGACGTAACCACGATTGGGCTGGAAGCTCTTCTCGTCTGAGGAAAGGACTCGCGACCCTCCTCAGCCTTGCTATCCTGTCGTCTGATGGGAAGGCTTTGTGGAGATTGGTGTCTATGATCATGCCTAGATATACCAGTCTTTGAATAGGAAGCAGAGAAGACTTGTCGAGATTTACCATGATCCCCAGATCTTGGCAAAGTCCCAGAAGTTTGTCTCGGTGTCGAAGAAGGGCTGACTCCGAGTCTGCTAGGATCAGCCAGTCGTCCAGATAACGGAGGAGACGGAGGCCGATCCTGTGTGCCCACGACGATATTAGGGTGAACACTCTGGTGAAAACCTGTGGTGCTGTGGAGAGACCGAAACACAGCACCTTGAACTGGTAGATCTTGTTGTCTAGGCTGAATCTTAAGTACTTCCTTGAAGACGGATCGACTGGGATCTGAAACTACGCGTCCTTCAGGTCCAGTGTACACATGAAGTCTTGCGGTCTCGTTGCAAGTCTGACCGTGTCTGCCGTCTCCATGCTGAACGGGGTCTGCTTGACAAACCTGTTTAGAGCCGAGAGGTAGATGACTGGTCTCCAGCCTCCAGACGCCTTCTTTACAAGAAAGAGTCGACTGAAGAAGACTGGGGACCCGTTGACGACCTCTTGGAGAGCGCCCTTCTTCAACATGGTCTGGACTTCTGCCCGAGGGGCTTGTCCTCTTGCCGATTCCATGGCGAGGGAGCTCAACAAGACTGGATTCGCTGTCAGGGGAGGTAGAGATGTTGTGAACGGGACCCGATATCCTTGACTGATTACAGAAATCGTCCAGGAATCGGCCCTGAGTTGCTGCCACCTGTTTGCGCAACTTTGTAGGCATCCCCCCACTGGTAGACATGCAGGGGGACTGCCAATCTTAGAGTTTGCGGCCTCGGCCACTCCCCCTAGGATTCTTTCCTCCCCTAGAGGACTTTTTGCCTTTCTTGTCCTTGACAGGAAAGGGCTTAGACATCGTTGTTTTCGCTGTAGCTGCCGGTTTCGGGGTCTTGGTAGGATGTGATTGCTGGGTTGCTGCAGGTTTAAAGGGATTTGATGTTAAAGCTCTATGTACAGTAGGAGAGAGTCCTGGTTGGACTTCCTCCACCTCTCAGCCGCCTGCTCCACGTCCTTAGGCTCGAACAAATTCTTCCCAAGGTGGAAAAATGTCTGAGCCTGCTGATCTCGGTACTGGGGACCTTTTGGTGGAATCTCTCAGACACCGCATCTCGACGTTTCAAGATGGTATTAGCCCACAAGTTCAAGACTTGGTGGGCTAGAAACTCGTTTGTACGAGTGCCTGAGAGTAAAAAGGTCTCCATGGCCTTCCTGGTACTCTCTTTGGATAAGTCCTCAGCTCGTAACGGGATGCCCAGAGACCCTAGCCAGATGTCCAGCCACGAAGTTGCCTGCATGGCACACTTCGCCGCCACCTCCTGGCTAAGGATCTCCGTTGCCGAGAACGAGACTTGCCGGTTGGAGAATCTCTCTAGAGGGACTCCCCTGGTAAGCTCGTCCAAAGAGTGGTGTATGGGAAGAGCTAAACAAGTCTCCTCCATGATGACAAAGTACCTCCTCTGATGGACATGAGGAGGCGGGAGGAGTTTGTTACCGGCGCTGGATCAGCTGGAGGAGGCAAGCTCGGAGAGCTGGCCTTCGACCTTGTCTCTGGCACTCTTAACCCCTTGAGACCAGGGCAAAGCCACGCTGGCCTTTGAGGGTTTTTGAGTACCAAAGACTCGGTCCAAGACCGTGTCCTTGCCCTCATGAGGGGGAATCTCTGGATCCGCGAACCCATTGAGATTCCTCATAAGAGTCAGTACCTGGCAGAATGCACGTTCTGATTCCTGTAGCTCTCCTCCTGTCCCCAAAGGCTCTTCTTGGGGGGACTCGTGGACGTTCTCTGAGGGCTTGGCTGGCTCCGGTCTAATCCTTGAGGATGACTTAGGTAAAGTCTTAGAGTTCTTTGACTCCCTCCTGGGAGGGATGCAGGACTCCAACAGTGATGGTGGGAGGCTCTTCTCCACCCCAACCCGAGAAGACTTCCCGGCGCGAGGTGGGGTTTCCCTCATTGGTGCGATGGGGGAACGCCTCACCTTGCGTGACTCCCGAGGACGGGAAATCTTCGTCCGAAGGGGAGGGAGTGAAAGTCTGGGGGGGTGAGGAGGCCTTCCTCAAAGACTTCCGAGGAGTCAGCTTCGCCCTAGGAGAAGTTACCAAGTCAGATACTCCTCTCTTTCTCTTCAGGGGAGTAAAAGCTGCCACTGATTTGTGGCCCAGCTCAGAGAGAACAGGCTTAAAAGCCTGCATGACCGCTCTGACCAGGGACCCGAACCAAGGCTGCTGACTGACAGCTGCGCTGTCAGATACTCCCTCTGGAGAGAAGGGGATCGTTCGATCCCTAGGAGGAGTTACCAAAGGAGGGTTTGCCTGAAAAGGAGAAAAGTCCCTGGACCTATCCGGAATCCTCCCTCCCTTTCCAGCGAGCGCGCTGTTCTGCGCTTGCCAGGGGGACACACACACACGCACGTGACGATGATGACCTGGCCGCGCGTTGTCCTGCAGCCTTGCGCGTGGGCTCACGCTGGCGTTCGCGTAATGGGATTTGCCCTGGGTCGCACGACCGCGATGGTGCGCGTGGGCGAGCGACGGCAAGCAGGGGCGCAGACTGGAGATGGCAGAGGGCGCGCAGAAGGCTGGATGAGCGCTTGCCCGTACGAAGGCGATTGTTCGCGGTCGCGCGCGCGCAGGAGATATATGCATTGCACGCGGGCGCGCATGAGAGCGCACATCTGGTTGTGGAGGTGGGCGCACAGGGCGCGCGTGTGCAATCTCGTGGGCACGCGTCGGAGTTTGCGCGCCATCGCGCGCAGGTGAAGAATGGCGAGCAGGAGGGGTCCGATGGCGCGTCGGCGATTGATGGCGCGTCGGCGATTGATGGCGAGTTGGTGAGAGCTGGCGAGCATGGGAAGAGGTTATCTTCCCCCTTGCGCCCAGATCAGAAGATCGTGGGCGCGCAGGAGATCGTTGGCGCGTAGGCGAGCGCTAACGCGCAGGAGAACAGGAGCGCGCATGGCGCAGCAGGATGAGGGCGCGCAGTAGCGCGCTGGCGAACAGGAGAGCGCTGGCGCGCAGGTGAGTACTGGCGCGCTGTAACAGGAACTTCTGCAGGCGAGCGCTTGCGCGCAAGTGATCATTGGCACGCAGGGGAGACCTGGCGCGTAAGGGACTTAGGCACAATTTTGTGCGAAAGCCCTTTGTGCCCCGAAGGGACCGTTGCCCGTTTTGCAACGGGATGAGTTGGCGCCCACAGCGCGTCAGCAGCCAGGAACAGCGACGGCAGGTCAGCAGGTCTGGCGGGTGGAAGGTCGGCGTGTCCTTTGTAAGGACGACCTTCCACTGAAGGAGATCGCAAACGATCTGCGGAGAGGTCCAGGGATGTAGCTGGTAGAGTCGGAGAACGACGGCGAGGTTCCTCTGCGGAGGACTGCGGAGATGATGAACCAAAGAGGCGCCTCCTAACACCCTTGTGAGGTGAAGGAAGGCCTCTACGGCGAAGAGGAAGGCGGGCTTTATGCCTTATACGCCCTCTGGGGGCCGTGGGGTCAGCGGGCTGACCATCAGCAGTCCTCCAAAGAGGAGTCTCTGTGAGTGAACTTCCCCGAGGGGAAGAATCACTGGCAGGAGAGACCGTTGGACTTAGTTCCTCCCTCGAAGGATGTTCGGAGGGGGGAAATAAGCCTTCAGCTACATCAGCAACATCAGGAGCAGAGGTTTGATACAACTCATCGGAAGCCTCTGCCACAACAACATCGTTTGACAGCTTCCCCCTACCTGATCATGTCAAACAAGGCTTCCTTGGAGGGCGAACACTCAAGCCCCAAGGAAGCCCAAAGCTGCAACAAATCATTATTAGACATTTACATTAAAATCCTCCCCCGGGGGAGGAGGAGGAGCTGCCTCGCTATGGGAGGCAACTCCCTCTCCCAAACCCCAAGATCGGTCAACAGAACTACGGCCTACGCTACCACTCGACAGTTTCTCGGTAGAAACCGATCGAGTGGGAGCTTCGGAGGAGGTTTGGGACATGGAAGAAGAACCCTTGGGATTTTCTTCTTTCAAAGAAACCTTCAAAGGAGAAATATCCCGTCTGGACTACTACTTCCGGCGCCGAGAAAACCTCTTCCACTGGGAGGTAGACCACTCCCTACACTCACCACACACATTATTCTTATCACACCACTGGCCCCTACAGTAAGGACACAAGGTGTGGGGGTCCGTTTCGACTGCCGACACATATGTACCACAAAGGCGGTCAGGTAAACCAGGACACTTACGCATCGCAGAGGCCAACTTCACATACACACTGTCAGCAGTCCTCCAAAGAGGAGTCTCTGTGAGTGAACTTCCCCAAGGGGAAGAATCACCGGCAGGAGAGACCGTTGGACTTAGTTCCTCCCTCGAAGGATGTTCGGAGGGGGGAAATAAGCCTTCAGCTACATCAGCAACATCAGGAGCAGAGGTTTGATACAACTCATCGGAAGCCTCTGCCACAACAACATCGTTTGACAGCTTCCCCTTACCTGATCATGTCAAACAAGGCTTCCTTGGAGGGCGAACACTCAAGCCCCAAGGAAGCCCAAAGCTGCAACAAATCATTATTAGACATTTACATTAAAATCCTCCCCCGGGGGAGGAGGAGGAGCTGCCTCGCTATGGGAGGCAACTCCCTCTCCCAAACCCCAAGATCGGTCAACAGAACTACGGCCTACGCTACCACTCGACAGTTTCTCGGTAGAAACCGATCGAGTGGGAGCTTCGGAGGAGGTTTGGGACATGGAAGAAGAACCCTTGGGATTTTCTTCTTTCAAAGAAACCTTCAAAGGAGAAATATCCCGTCTGGACTACTACTTCCGGCGCCGAGAAAACCTCTTCCACTGGGAGGTAGACCACTTCCTACACTCACCACACACATTATTCTTATCACACCACTGGCCCCTACAGTAAGGACACAAGGTGTGGGGGTCCGTTTCGACCGCCGACACATATGTACCACAAAGGCGGTCAGGTAAACCAGGGCACTTACGCATCGCAGAGGCCAACTTCACATACACACTGTCAAAGGAAAAGCAAACAAAAGATTAGCAATGGCTGTCAAAGAAGGCGAGGGAGACAGCGGACACTTCCGACTACCACCCGAGCCGAGAGCAAAGTGAGTTCAAGCACAGGTGTGTGTGTGTGTGTGTGTGGGGGGGGGGGGGGGTTTATCACGCTACCCTCCCTACCCCCCGCTAGCTAGCGGTGGGGTAGTAAACCCTCGTTAAAATTCTAATGGCTCGTCATTTCAGCTACGCCAAAAGTAATTACTGTACCCATATTAAATAGCGTGGTTTGTATTTCAGTTACGGAACAAATTACTTATGATTCTTGCCATACATTAGGTTCCTTAGTAGCTAAATGGACATTTTAGCTTGAATCTAAGTGTGAGCTTCAAGTAACCTATTTAGAACTGTACCTATTGGGTACTTTTGAATTTTAGGGAATGCAGAGGTACATATCAATGAATAAAGGAGATGCACATTTTAAATCTTTAGGTTTTAACTTTTATTGCAAAACCTTCCTTCATATTTCTCTGTTCAGATAGAACTTTTCATGACAATCCCAGTAAGAAGGGAACTACCAAGGCTGTTACAGGTATCAACAGCAGAAGACTGGATTGCAGGTAATAATTCTTTCAGTTCCTATCATAAAGCCAATACAGTGCTAAGAAATGTTAGTATATGTACAGTACTAGAAAACTGAAAGCAATATAAAAAAAAAAACCTTAACAGGATTCATATCATCATTATGCAAAGAAATTATTCTCTCCAGAACACATCTAGGTCTCTCAATAAATTCCCAAGATCGTTTTTCAATTCCATGCGAGGGCAGAATCTCTTCAGCAAAGATACTCATCAACAGTTTTGGTTGCTTGGGGGGATAACACTGCAATCCAGTGACTCTCTGAGAGTAATAGATTGTATGAATTTATTGAGGTGTATGAGATATAAAAATGTCTGCCTTTTGAAGTGAACCTGGACAGTTAAAGATACCTTTATGATTATATACTAATTTTTTTTCAAATAATTTTATTTTACTAGCTATACAAACCAAAGCCACTTAAATGGGTTTATTCCGTTGCTGTTTAGCTACAACCAGCATTAAGAAAATTGTGAGATTTTGTTAACTGTAAGGTTGCCAGCATCCCATCCATGCAGGGTAGGAGTGGCCGAGTCAATGGGACTCACATTAATTAGAAATGGTCAACATTTGCAGGGTGAATGAGGTGGGACATATAGATTACATGATTCAGGTTAGTAAAGCTTGGAAAAATGTTATTTTCCTTAGTAAAATAAATTTTTGAATATACTTACCCGATGATCATATAGCTGTCAGCTCTGCTGCCTGACAGAAAAACCTACGGGCGGAATACGCCAGCGATCGCTATACAGGTGGGGGTGTACATCAACAGCGCCATCTGTCAAGTAGGTACTCAAGTACTCGATGTCAACAAAGAACCAATTTTCTCCTCTGTCCACTGGGTCTCTATTGGGGAGGATGGGTGGGTCCTTTAATTTATGATCATTGGGTAAGTATATTCAAAAATTTATTTTACTAAGGAAAATAACATTTTTCAATATTAAACTTACCCGATGATCATATAGCTGATTCACACCCAGGGGGGTGGGTAGAGACCAGCATTACATGTTGACATTATTATGAGCTAAGTATTCCGTATTTTATTTTAGCAGTTATTCAAAATAACAAACATAAAATAAATAAGTACCTGGTAAGGAAGTCGACTTGAACAATTACTCTGCCTTTTTAAGTACGTCTTCCTTACTGAGCCTCGCGATCCTCATAGGATGCTGAGCGACTCCTAGGAGCTGAAGTATGAAGGGTTGCAACCCATACTAAAGGTCCTCATCAAAACCTCTAATCTAGGCGCTTCTCAAGAAATGACTTTGACCACCCGCCAAATCAAGTAGGATGCGAAAGGCTTCTTAGCCTTCCGGACAACCCAAAACAAAAATAAAACATTTCAAGAGAAAGATTAAAAAGGTTATGGAATTAGGGAATTGTAGTGGTGGAACCCTCACCACTACTGCACTCGTTGCTACGAATGGTCCCAGAGTGTAGCAGGTCTCGTAAAGAGACTGGACATTCTTAAGATAAAAGACGCGAACACTGATTTGCTTTTCCAATAGGTTGCGTCGAATATACTTTGCAGAGATCTATTTTGTTTAAAGGCCACGGAAGTTGCGACAGCTCTAACTTCGTGTGTCATTACCTTCAGCAAAGCTTGGTCTTCCTCATTCAGATGGGAATGAGCTTCTCGTATTAACAGTCTGATAAAATAGGATAAAGAATTCTCTGACAAAGGCAAAGATGGATTCTTAACTGAACACCATAAAGCTTCAGATGGGCCTCGTAAAGGTTTTTAAATAGAACTTAAGAGCTCTTACAGGACATAATACTCTTTCTAGTTCATTTCAAACCATGCGATAAGTTTGGAATATCGAACGATATTGGTCAAGGCCGAGAAGGCAGCTCGTGTTTGGCTAGAAAACCAAGTTGTAGAACATGTAGCCGTTTCGGATGAGAATCCGATGTTCTTGCTGAAGGCATGAATCTCACTGACTCTTTTAGGTCCACCCTTAGGGGAAGTGTTCTGGGAACGTCTACTAGCCATCGAAGTACCTCGGTGAGTTATTCTCTCGCGGGCCAGAGGGAAGCAACTAGCGTCAACCTTGTCCCTTCGTGAGAGGCGAACTTCTGCAGTACCTTGTTGACAATCTTGAACGGAGGGAATGCATATAGATCTAGATGTGACCAATCTAGTAGAAAGGCATCTATATGAACTACTGCTGGGTCCGGGATAGGTGAGCAAACTATTGGGAGCCTCTTGGTCATCGAGGTTGCGAAGAGATCTATGGTTGGCTGGCCCCAGGTGGCCCAAAGTCTCTTGCATACATCCTTGTGGAGGGTCCAATCTGTTGGAATTATTTGTCCCTTCCTACTGAGACAATCTGCTATGACATTCAAGTTGCCTTGGATGAACCTCGTTACTAGTGAAAAGTCTAGACCTGTTGACCAGGTGAGGAGGTCCCTTGCGATCTCGTACCATGTCAGAGAGTAGGTCCCTCCTTGCTTGGAGATGTACGTCAAAGCCGGGTGTTGTCCGAGTTCACCTCCACCACTTTGCCTTGAAGGAGAGACCTGAAGCTTTTCCAGGTCAGACGTACTGCCAGTAGCTTCTTGCAGTTGAAATGCATTGTCCTTTGACTCGAGTTTCATAATCCCGAGCATTCCCTACCGCCTAATGTCGCACCCCAGCCTACGTCCGATGCGTCCGAGAAGAGAACGTGGTTGGGAGTCTGAACAGTCAGGGGAAGACCCTTTCTAAGGTTGATAAAGTCCTTTCACCAAGTCAGACCAGACTTTATCTTTCCGGAAACCGGGATCGAGACCGCTTCTAGCGTCTTGTCCTTTTTCCAGTGAAAAGCTAGATGATACAGAAGAGGACGGAGGAGTAGTCTTCCAAGTGACACAAAAGAACCACGGATGACAGTGTCCTTACCAGACTCATCCACAGCCTGACAGGGCAGCGTTCCTTCTTCAGCATCTGGATGGATAGCAGGGCTGGGGGTTGATCGTCTAGTTCAGCAACGTCCTCATCAGAGGGTTCCTTATCCGAAACTGATGAGGAAACGGCAACGGAGTGGGCAACGTCTGACTCGCTGAATCCGGTCGCACTGGTGGATGCGTGACGGAGCCGGACGCAATATCATGGTACTGCTGCACAGTCTGTGAACTGTCAACCATGGGGACGCGAGGAAGTACAGCGTCAACCCGAAACTGTCTAGACTGTCTGGGTTGTGCAGTCAACACCCTACCGGGTTGCTGACGTTGACGCACTGCGTCACAACAAGTCACCTCTGCTGGTTGTTGAACGTCTTCCTAGTGACACACTCCAACAACCACCTCCGAGCGTCGCTTAACGTCAACGTGCGACTGGCAACCCACACTGGGTCGCATCGGTGGAGGAACCACCTCAACTGGCGGACGCGAGCAGGATACCTCAGTGTCAACAGGGCGCACAACCAACCGGTAGGAAGGTTGTTGGCCAGAAGGTTCTTCTCCGTAAAAAGTCCTCTATCAAGGACACAAGCTTGGACTGCATGTCTTGCAGCAAAGCCCATTAGGGTCTACGGGAGCAGGTGTGGCAACAGACGGGGTTAGCGACTGAAGCGGAACCATTTACCATCCCTGGAAGCCTTGTTATGCTTTAATTAAAGTCCATAGGAGGCTAAGCAGCTTAAGGCTCCCTCCAAATGACAGAGTCCTCAAAGGAATATCAGTAGGAGGGAGAACAGCACTTTCTCATCCACAGGAACCTTGTCCGAGAAAAGCTAGGTTATCTCAGTGAGGGTCTCACTGGTGCATAAGCAGCAGAACAGAAGGCAACGTTATGTAACTGCTTGAGTCTGTGAACTGTCAAAAACTGAACTGTCAACCACAACAGGTGCGTGAGGACATACAGCACTGGTGCATTAGCAGCAGACCAGAAGGCAACGTTATGTAACTGCTTGACAGTCTGTGAACTGTCAAAAAACTGAACTGTCAACCACAACAGGTGCGTGAGGACATACAGCACTGGTGCATTAGTAGCAGACCAGGAGGCAACGTCATGTAACTGCTTGACAGTCTGTGAGCTGGCAACAACCAAAGCTGTGTGGGGAAGCCTCAACTCCTGACTGACAAGTCTGCTGCGGGTGAGTGGCGGTAACCACAGTGGGTTGCGGAGGCTGACGCACCGTGTCAAAACACGGCAGCTTAACTCCACCCTCCTGTTGTTGTGGTAGCTCACGCACGGCAACGGAGTGCTCCGTGCGTCTGTGGGAGTCAGCATGCGTCTGGCAGGGTCGACTGCGCATGGGTGGAGGAGCTCTCACAGCCGGAGTGTGGGAGCAGGCAGCCTCAGCGTCTGCTGGGCGCACAACCGTGGCAGGTTGTAGGCTAACGGGTGCAGCGCCAACCTCTCCGCAGCCGGAGTGTGGGAGCAGGCAGCCTCAGCGTGAGCTGGGCGCACAACTGTGGCAGGTTGTAGGCTAACGGGTGCAGCGCCAACCTCTCCGCAGCCGGAGTGTGGGAGCAGGCAGCCTCAGCGTGAGCTGGGCGCACAACCGTGGCAGGTTGTAGGCTAACGGGTGCAGCGTTAACCTTCTCCGCACGAAACTCCTGCATAACCGCAGCTAACTGAGTCTGCATAGACTGCAGTAAAGACCACTCAGGGTCTACAAAAGCGGCAACAGACGGAGCTACTGTCCGTTGTGACTGAGGGTCTAAAACAGCGGGTGCGGCAACAGACGGAGTTACTGCCTGTTGAGGTACCACCTTGCCTCTCTTGGGAGGTGTGCAGTCGTCGGATGACTGCAGCGAGTCCGAACTGACCCAGTGGCTACACCTGGGCCGTTGGACTTGCGCGGAAGGGACCGACTTGCACTTAATAAGCTGCGAGACCTTGGTCCAAGGTTTCTTACGAGAAACCTCTTCCGCAGACGAGAAGTAAATGGGCTCTCTCGTCTTTGTGTGGGTGGGGCGATCTTGGGTAGATACGCCCGAAACCACGGAGGGAAAAAAGTCTGTTCGCTGATCAAGGCCTGAGGAACCCATAAGTCGTTCGACATTACTTCTCCCCTGGGCTTGGGAGCTTGCAAGAGGTCCCGGACTAGGTGAACGACAGGCACGAACAGACGAACCCTCAGACGCAACACTGTAACACTTTGCGCATATCACTTTATCACTTTGATTTTCTGTTTTGCACTTATTTCACTGAAATCGAAACTTTTACTGATTTCTACCTGAAACACGCAATCCTACCCTTCATTAAAAGGTAGTAATTGCGAAAACAGTCATATAATGCAACAGAAAACATATATAAAGATAAAGAATTCAGTGGCTGGGAAAGAGACTAAACACTAGAACAAATAAACTACGTTTACAATCTCTCACCGCACATAGCCTGGGAACAAGAATAAAACCCTAGAAACATTTTACCTTCTTCCCCTACAGCGACTAGGGAGGAGAGTAAAACGAGAACAACGTTACCCGCTTGAACGAAACGTTTTACCTCCTCTCTCTCCCTCCGTCTCTATCTCTCTCTTTCTCTCTAGATTTCGCACCTGAGAGAAGAGCCCAATTATATATCGTCAAAACATGTGATTTGCTAAAGGAAAAAACTGAAAGGTTTTCCAAATAAAAAGTTCCTTTAATTTAGAATTTAAACCATTTAAGCTAAGAAAGAATGAACGAAACGCTAGAATAGGTTTACTCTTACTGCAAAGTGAAACCGTGATACACTCTCTCTCTATTGTAACGATAGAGCGCAAGTTGAACGTCTTGAACGTCAACAACTGCGTAGACTAAAAAACTAAACGTTAGTTCATCTTTGAAAACAGTACGAGACTATCAAAGAAATTCTTTCATAAAACATTAAATTTAAAAAGTTTTAAATTCTTTAAAGGTTAAATACGATATAACGGGCTCAACGTTGATTAACTTCGGTTCCAAGTTAGGACCGCCTACTAAAAGGAAAGGTCGCAAATAAACAAAACAAAAATTTATTTTTATATGTTTATAATAAAAGGAAAGTTAATCGAAGAGGCCTAATAAAGGCGGAGAGATATAAAATATAAAGATCTATAACGTGTTAAGCAAAATTACTAAAAACCTAAACACACTTCCGTCTAAGGGAAGGGTCGGCCATTTAAAAGTGAAAGAGAGTCCATACTCTCTTTGTCACCAAAATAAAATCTATCCAAAACAAGTTCAAGTTTTGAAATGAAGATAAAACCCCTGCATAGCGAAAGCTCAAAACTGGAATAGTGTACTTCACCAAATAGTTGTGAAAACAAATCCAGTTAGTAACAGCGTATTTAGTAGGTCTTGCCAGTGGCACGACAGAGAGAAAATTGGTTCTTTGTTGACATCGAGTACTTGAGTACCTACTTGACAGATGGGGCTGTTGATGTACACCCCCACCTGTATAGCGATCGCTGGCGTATTCCGCCTGTAGGTTTTTCTGTCGGGCAGCAGAGCTGACAGCTATATGATCATCGGGTAAGTTTAATATTGAAAAATAAAAGTTATTTTTAAAATTTGTAGTTTGAACCTACATGAGATATGAACCCTTATCTTTTACATGGGAGTCTTCCTTAGGAGGGAGAAAGTCTCAGTGGAAGATAAGCCATCTCCCAGACCCTTGACCCAAAAGGATAATAATAAAGACAATCTCGACCAGCTCGTATGAGAGGCAAGATCGAGATGTCAGCCTCATGAACATGAGTGACTGAGTCACAGCCCCAATAGTGTGGATTTGTATGAACAATTTTTAAAATAAAATCCAGTACTGTATGTTCAAAATTGAAAAATAAATCACATTTTCTTAACTGAATAGAGTCTTCTATGTTGATATTCTCAAGATGTACAGAAAAGAAGAAAAAAGAAATCCCAAGATATTCAGAAGAGAAAAAGAAAGAAATCATTCATTCAACTCTCATACACACTTATGCAAAAAATAACCGATGATTGTGACAAAGTGTTAACTGTCCTGCAAAGACAGAAGTCTGACTGTTCGTTGTGAAGCCGCCACCGGGCCCAAAATAAATACCCAGTGATCTGTGGGAGCAGTCGTGTAGTGAAAGTGATTTGTCTCCTCCAAACACCCACCCTAAGGACTTGAGCTACTGAGTGGTTCTTGTGGAACCCTAAGGTTGTAGCAACACCAAATGTCATGAGCTTTGGGTGGGGCCACAGTTGGTGCTTCTCCCAAAAACTTATAAGCTTTAAGTATGACTTGAAGTAACCAGAAGCATAAGGTATTTTTGGTTATTCCCTTCTTGTTTTGACTTGTACTTATAAAGAAGTTTGGGTTGGATAGAGATAAAGGAGCAGATCTTTTAAGGTTAATGATGAACAAAGTAACAGACTGTCCAGCTCATCAGTTACCCTCTTGATTGCTGAGATGGAGGAGTCTTTTTTATTAATTGATGGATTTTGGGTCTTGACAATAAACTCTGGTACAAAAGAGAATGATAGATCTTTCCCCACCCCTTGGCACATGGAACAAGATAGGCCATGTAGCTCGCTCACTCTCTTTGAAGAGGCTGAAGCTAGACAAGACTGTCTAGAGAGCAAGATCTCAATCTTAAGCTTTGTGGATAGTTTTGTAAGGAGCTATCTTTAGACCTCAGAACTTTAACCACACTCCAAGGAGAGGGGGATTTGAGTTCCCAAAGTGGGTAAGACTGCTCAAAACTCTTCATTAATACTGAGAGTTCCCACAAGGAGAGATTAATGCCCTTCAGTCTGAAAACTAGGATTAAGGCCGAGTGATAACCTTTTACTGCAGTGACCAACAGAAGTTTCTCCTTCCATAGGAAAACTAAAAAGTCTACAATTAGTGGAATAGTGGCTCTGAGTGGAGCAACACTCCTACTATGACACCAATGGCAGGAAAGTAACCATTTTTCTTGATAGACCACTCTGGAGGACTTGCAGAGGTAACCTGAAAGTTGCTAACAGTCTGTCTTGAAAAGACTTTCTTTCAGAGGTGCTGGATAACCTCCAGCCATGAAGACAGGCAGTGAGCTGCTTTGTGAAACATTTTTACGCGAGGTTGACGGAGAAGGTTTGGTCAACTTGAGAAAATCTAGAAAATCTAGAAGATCTGGGTAACATTCCACATGAGGCCACTTTGGCACAGCCAGCATTACTCTTAGGTTTTTGGTGACCTGCTTTTGTTCTGTACTTGAAGGATCAGGCAAAATGGAGGGAAAGGCATAAATGTCCATTTTGTCTCACGGGTGTTGGAATATATCCTACATCACCGGAACTGGGTCTGGAACTGGGAGTTTGTTGTTCAGATTAGTGGCAAACATGTCTGCAACTGGGGAATCCCATAAAGTCAAGAGATTTGTTGCCACTTGAGGATCCAGTCCCCTGTCAGTTTCTCCACCAGGTAAATGTTGCTATAGAAACATGGGGACCTGTATAAGACTTCCTATATTGTTCTTCCTGAGAATTTGAAACTTCTCTTCTTCTAGCAAGAGGTCTTCCTTGGATCCCTTCTTATGAAAGGAAGGGATCGTCAAAGGCTGAGTTAGTGGAGAGTGACAGCTCATGAACAGGACGCGATACTGAGCCAAGTACTTGTACAGTATTGCCCAGGGATCTGTCCCGAAGAACTACCACATCATCCAACAACTTTACAGGCACCCCCCTACCAGTGAAAGTTGGGGGCCATGCCTTCCCTATGGGAATCTCTGTGATCTCTCCCTCTTTGGCTGGAGCGATATCCTTTACAAGGAAAGGGAGCTGCAATGTCCTGTTTTTCAAAGGAATTATTTTGCAGTATAGGTAGCAACCTAAGTTGTGGTACATTTTTGAGAGGAGTTGGGAAACTAGAAGCTGAAACCCTTCTAAAGAAATATGATTTGCTAGTTCTCTCATTATTTTCCAAAGCTGCAGTTACTTCAGCAGGGGAATCAGTGTGGGAAGGTCAATAATGCTAGAATTTTAGATAAAGAACATCTCTATTTGTTTAGTACACTTGGAAAGTACTGCATCTCTCCTCTGTCTGGTAAAGAACAAACCCCAGGATTTTCGCCCCTGAACGTACTAATTCTTCATACTGGTTTTTTATCCCAGCATCATTAAGATCTGAAATGGTAAAAAATTACACAGACTGCAACCGTTGGTTGAACCAGGAGTATACTTGGAAGGCTGACATGACCAACTTCCATATTCTGCTCCTCAGGAGCTGAGAATGGGAATGTTCCTGGAATCCATTTTAATTTTGCAATGTCTGGGTCAATCAGAAGAGGATTTGGGTATGTCCTACAGTTCACATAAAATTTTCTTTGCCTCAATAAAGCAGGAGGTAACATTTTTCAAGGTTGACTTGACCTCAGCGAGGTCTCTGAATCATACACTTGTTTATTGTATATTGAATTTATGCCATATATTATGATGCTCTGGATAAAGTTTGTCAATAGTACAGTGCCTAGCATAAATTTGAGAATTTGGCGGCTCAACAAATTTGTCTATACAGTACACCTAATCAGGCTCATAATTTAATAATTGTGGGAGGCCTCTCCAGGACCTATTGCTGGTACCTCTAAAATGGGGGGGGGGGGACCCTGGAGGCATCTACTGTCATTTCTGTGACTTGTTCAGGAGAATCCTTGATCGTGATAGTAGTTGGATTGGAACTTATAGTACTCTTGATTTATCACAAAAGTACTTGGCTATTGTTTCAGTTAAGGTTGTGAATTCTTTACCCCTCCTGGGACATCTTTCCTCTCTTATCCGAGTCCGGAAGCGATAAACCTGGAACGAGGAGGGTTTTGCTCACAAGGAGTATGAGACTCATGGATATAATGTGAGGGAGAAGGGATAGAAGGTTTCCTTCCCTTTTCTGAACCAGAATCTTGGAGAAGAAAAAGATCCATCTGGCGTTTCCACGGACCTTTGCCTCTTATGGAGTCTCTCTCTAAAATCCATGGTCAGTGTGACACGAGGAAAAGGAGGATATAGTTCTGCTGCTTATTCATTTCCTCTGAAAATTCTATGCTCATCTGGGCTTTAGTTTAAAATCACCCAGAGCTATAATAAACTGATCTAGAGACAAGCATAGCAGTTACCTTAGTATTTCCATTTCTAGTTCAACCTGAATTAGTAGAGTAGAGGTTAATTTAGTAGAGGATAGAAAACTCGTCCTCTTCACATCAATACATGTTGTTGTTAGTTGGGTCCTCGTGTCCTGCTTGCGAGCAAGATGGGAATATGGCACATCTAATCGATGACGCGTCACACAAGGCAGCGCAAGTACCGTTCAGTAGGCACGTAAATATTTGTTTGTTCATTTCCTGCTTGTAGTGTGTAACAAGCACATTTGATTGTACCTAAAAGTAAATAGAACTTTTTTGTGAGCCTGTAAGCACAACAGTAAAGTTGCACTAGCATCTGGACGATAAGTCCAGATCTGTACCTCCAGGTGAGGCCTATCTGAAAAATCTGAAAAAGAAGTAATCTTCCATGGAGAGAAGCTGGTTACTTCCTTTTGAGGGGAAGACTTACCTTCAGGAGTTAAAGGAAGATCAGAATCATCGTGAATGTGGATAGGTGAATAGTAAGCTCATAACAAAGGTGCTTTTGTAACTGGAGACATAGGCTGATCTGTCACCTCTCAGTGTGGAGTTCAAGGAGACATATATTTAGGAGATATCTTTCAAAATTCTCAGTGGGGACTTATTGCAACATGGATGAGAAAACTCCATGATCAGTAAAATTTTAAACAAAATGGCAATCTACAGAGTTAATCACACTTGTGGGGGAGAGATGGAGACCAGGTGAGACTAATGTACATAATCTAATGTCTTGCTCTGGTTGCATAAATGCTGATGTCAAAGGATCTACACAATTGTGTAAAATCTTGGGTTCACCAATCACAATAGGTGATAACACACCGACATAATAATACACAAAATGCTGTCTCCTTTGGGAAACTCTGATAAGGAAAGACTTGAAAGAGAAAGATCAGGTGTCAGGAAGGAAGACTTCTGTTTCTTGCTTTCAGCATCGCTTACCACGACATACAGGACACAAAGGATGGGGATCTACCTCGACTCGGCTCATGGAAGTGTCACAAGGACTACCTCTAACCCTGGGGCAGGTTCTCATATTATTCACTTGAGAAACACCCATAATCAAAAATGCACTGAATGTGAAAAAAAAAAAAAAAACACAAAGCAAAGCATAGCATGAACAGTGGTCAAAGTAGGTGTCTGACTGGAATGATGACCAAAAGTCAAGTGGTACGAATACCGCTGACTCAGCTGCTACTACCCTGCACAGGTGGGATGATGGTAACCTTAGAATGTTACCAGAATCCCATGATTTAATTAATTCTGGTCGTAGCCAAACTGCAACGGAGTAAACCCATTTAAATGACGATTGTTTGTATTTCACGAAGGAACAAATCACCTTTCAAAAGTTGGTTAATGAAAATTTGAAATATCATATAAAGCATTTAAATACAGTACTGTACCTGATTACATCTTTGGATATTATATATCAATACTGTATCCTTAAACAGTAGGTTTAAATTTAAGTGGGGTTTTAATTTGTAAAATTCCATCAAATAGGTCTTATGACTTATGAGCTTCCCCCTAAAATTGTTAATTGCTGTGCTGTACAGTACTTTAGTGTCTTTTAATACCAACACTAAAAAAAAAAAAATACATCTGAGATCATTCCAAATGTAGTACTGTACTTTCTTTCATTTTAAATTAATTATCATTAAGTGATTAATTTATGTAATTTTTATAACATGCACATATCAAAATTTACAGCTGCACGCAATTCACTCTCCTCAATCCAATTTGTCAATCAAGTACTGTATTACAATTTAGACTATAATCAACAGTGGAACTTACCCAATGGAGGATTTTCAATTCCAAGTTGTAAAGAGGTGGTGACTTTACAGGTTAAAAATCACCAAAACATGGCTGCAGTGGATTTAAGATAATTTCTTCTGAAGCTCGTTAACCTGAAAAAGACAATACTGTATGGGTAAATGACTTTAGGGGTTACAGCTAAAACTTTCTTATTCTTACTAAACATACAAATGAAACAATCCTATGGACATTTAATATTGATTTGGGGGAAGAAATTACCCTTTGGTGTACCACAATTTAGTTCTTGAATACTGTAAAATACTTCTAGAAAATTTCTCTTTGACCTAAACTACTTTACTGCTTGCTCCATGACAACCTATATTCCACAAAGTAAGGGTTAGAATTAAGCTTAATCATGTAATTAAGATATGCCTGACAAATATTAGGAAAAGTTCATGGGTTATTCATCTTACACATCAAGTTACAAAATCCAAAAAAGATTGGTATGTACTCAATGCAGTTTCATTAAGCACTAATTCGCAACTGAGATCCTATTTAAAAAATAATCTGGAAGTTCAAAAAGCTCTACGATTGAGCCACAAGCTCCAAAGAATGCCAGAATTAGGATGCATACCCCGAAAAAATTTATACTCCACACCAAGAGCTTTATACTTAAGATGCTAGCCCCAAAGAACTCAATAAGAGTTTCAAGCTCCTAAGAATTCAACAACTGAATCCCAAGATTTCAATACTTGTACAGCAGTAACTTCACAACCTAGCTGCAAATTCCATGATCTCCCCAATTTAGACCCACACTCCTCCCCAATTTACACTCACTCCTAATAACTACACATTTGAGCCCCAGGCTCCAAAGAAGTCTTAAATTGAGCCCCAGATTCTGAAGAACTCTAAAATTGAGCTACAAGGTCCCAACAATTCTAAAACTGAGCAGCAAGCTCTCATGAACTCTAAAATTGAGCAACAAGCTGCCATAAACTCTACAATCAAGCTAAAAGCTTTCTTAAAGAGAGAACTGAATTTAAAATGACAAATTCGTAGATAATTTGTATTTTTCCTAACCATACAAACCTTAGCTATTTAATTAGGGGTATTACTTTTGGTGTAGCTGAAATGACGAGCCATTAGATTTTTAACGAGGGTTTACTAACCCCCTCGCTAGTTAGCGAGGGGGTAGGGGAGGGGAAGCTAGTTAACCCCCCCCCCTCACACACTGGTGAGTAGCTCACTTTGCTTAGAGGTAGGACTTCCTGGGGGACAGGGCTGGTGGGCAAGTTTGATTAAATAGATAAGGTTTGTATGGTTAGGAAAAATACAAATTATCTACGAATTTGTCATTTGTTCCGTACCCGAAATTAGGGTGACTTAACCCTTAGGTAGGGTGGTAAGTCCCAGCCGTACTGGCTTTGGCTTTTGCCCGGGGACTCAGTATCTGAGTGTGTAGAACTCAAGATAAGGGGTCCCTGCACCTCGCAAGTGCCTTGCTCTGCAAGGACCGCGCCCTACGTAAGCTAGTGTGTGAAGGAGTGAAGTGTGACTCGTCCTAGGAAATTGACCTGGAGTCCTTTAGATGGAAATCTAGGTTAGGACGATCCCAATACCACCTCGTAAGGGTATGGGGACGTGACAGTATTACTGTAACTTAATACGAGGAACACAAGGAAACATGGTTTACCTGCAGTGGTTTGAGGTCAGCTGTGCAGAGAACCCAGGATGCTGCTTTCCCCAAGAGAGGGGAGAATGAAGAAAAGAATAAGGGCCAGACAAACCTTTTCATTCATGCAGACTAAAAACGGGTAAAAATGCCCTCAACCTTCTGTTACTTGTCCATTAAGGAGACTGAGGTTTAAACCAGCTTTTGTGCAGCCACCACAGGGCCGATAGAGAACGTATCGAGCCTCCTGTGGGTAACGTCTTGCAGGTCATGGGCTGTGAAGGTCGTTTGACGCTTCCAAACCCCTGCTTGTAGAACCTGCGTCACAGAGTAGTTTCTCTTGAATGCCAGGGACGTAGCGATGCCCCTGACATCATGTGCCCTTGGGCGACATGACGGAGGAGGGTCAGGATTCAGGGAATGGTGGATAACCCTGCGAATCCAAGCTGAGATTGTATTCTTAGTGACCCTCCTCTTCGTCCTTCCTGTGCTCACAAACAATGCTTGCACCCGAGGACGAATTGCAGCTGTTCTCTTAAGGTAGAGCCTCAGACTCCTTACTGGGCACAGTACGAGATGGTCTGGGTCATCTGTTACAGAACGGAGACTTGAAATCCGGAAGGAGTCGAACCGGGGGTCCGGAACTCCTAGATTCCGAGTCTTAGCTATAAACTCAGGGACGAATCTGAACGTTACCTCCCCCCATCCCCTTGAATGGGCGATGTCATACGAGAGACCATGAAGTTCGCTGACTCGCTTGGCCGAGGCTAGAGCAAGCAGGAACACCGTCTTCCAAGTCAGGTGGCGATCAGAGGCCTGGCGTAATGGTTCGAAAGGAGGTCTCTTAAGAGACCTGAGGACTCGAACCACGTTCCATGGAGGAGGTCTCACTTCCGACTGGGGGCAGGTAAGTTCATAATTTCGTGTGAGTGGAGAAAGTTCCAGCGAAGAGGAAATGTCCATTCCTTTGAGCCTGAAGGCAAGACTTAAGGCTGAGCGATAACCTTTCACTGCCGAGACTGAAAGGCGCATTTCTTCCCGCAAATACACGAGAAACTCCGCTATTGCTGGAATAGTGGCATCGAGTGGAGAGATACCCCTTCCACGACACCAACCACAGAAGACTCTCCCCTTTGCCTGGTAGACCCCTGCGGATGACTTTCACAGGTGTCGAGACATCCTTTCCGCAACTTGTTGCGAAAAGCCTCTCTCTGTGAGGAGACGCTGGATAGTCTCTAGGCGTGAAGTCGTAGCGATGCTACGGCTTTGTGGAAGATGTTGGCATGTGGTTGTCTGAGTAGCTCATGTTGAGGAGGAAGTTCTCTCGGGAGTTCCGTCAGGAGTTGCAGAAGGTCCGGGAACCACTCTGCGTGATGCCATAGCGGAGCTATTAAGGTCATTGAAAGGTTGACCGATATTCTGGTCTTGTTGAGTACCCTTCTCATCAGACAAAACGGGGGAAAGGCGTAGACGTCAATGTTGTCCCACCGTTGTTGAAAGGCATCTTGCCAGAGTGCCTTGGGGTCCGGGACTGGGGAGCAGTACAGCGGGAGCTTGAAATTCAAGGCTGTCGCGAAAAGATCCACCGTCGGGGAACCCCACAAAGTCAGGACTTTGTTGGCTACTAGACGATCCAAGACCACTCGGTACTCACTATCAGAGATGCCCTGCTCAGACTGTCAGCTAACATATTTCTCTTGCCTGGAATGAAGCGAGCTGATGGTGGAATCGAGTGGACTTCGGTCCATCTTAGTATCTCTACTGCAAGATGGGATAGCTGCTGTGAAAAGGTGCCTCCCTGCTTGTTGATGTAAGCCACTACCGTGGTGTTGTCGCTCATCACCACCACATAGTGACCCGCCAGGTATTGTTGGAGCTGCTGAAGTGCCAGATTCATGGCCTTTATTTCTAGCAGGTTTATGGAGGCACTTTTCTAATTCTGACCATAGGCCTGAGGTCCTGTGGTTCAGAACGTGCCCCCCCCCCTATTTTTTGAGGCGTCCGAAAACAGCATCAAATCCGGGGGGAGGATGAGAAGATCCACTTCCTTTCGTAGGTTTTCGTCTGTCAACCACCACTGAAGATCCATCCGTTCCGCAGGACCAATTGGGACCAAGATGTCCGGGGAATCGTGTCCTTGATTCCACCGGGACTTGAGTCGCCATTGCAGGGATCTCATCCTGATTCGACCATTTGGAACTAGACGGGCCAAAGAAAAAAGGTGACCGAGGAGACGTAACCACGATTGGACTGGGAGTTCTTCTCGTCTGAGGAAAGGAACTGCGACCCTCCTCAGCCTTGCTATCCTGTCGTCTGATGGGAAGGCTTTGTGGAGATTGGTGTCCAAGATCATGCCTAGATATACCGGACGTTGAGTTGGAATTAGAGAAGACTTCTCGAGATTTACCATGATCCCTAGATCTTGGCAAAGTCCCAGAAGCTTGTCTTGGTGTCGAAGAAGGGTCGACTCTGAGTCTGCCAGGATCAGCCAGTCATCCATATAGCGGAGGAGACGGATGCCGATCCTGTGTGCCAACGAAGAAATCAGTGTGAACACCATGGTGAATACCTGAGGTGCTGTGGAGAGACAGAAACAGCACCTTGAACTGGTAGATCTTGTTGTCTAGGCTGAATCTTAAGTACTTCCTTGAAGACGGATGGACTGGGATCTGGAAGTACGCATCCTTCAGGTCCAGTGTACACATGAAGTCTTGTGGTCTCACCGCAAGTCTGACCGTGTCCGCCGTCTCCATGCTGAACGGGGTTTGTTTGACAAACCTGTTCAGGGCTGAGAGGTCGATGACTGGTCTCCAGCCTCCAGACGCCTTCTTTACAAGAAAGAGTCGACTGAAGAAGCCTGGGGAACCGTCGACGACCTCCTGGAGAGCGCCCTTCTTTAACATGATCTGGACTTCTGCCCATAGGGCTTGGCCCCTCGCCGATTCCATGGCAAAGGAGCTCAACGACACTGGATCCGCTGTCAGGGGAGGTAGAGATGTTATGAACGGGACGCGATATCCCTGACCGATTACGGAAATCATCCAGGAATCGGTCCCGAGTTGCTGCCACCTGTCTGCGCAACTTTGAAGGCATCCCCCCAACAGGTGGACATGCAGGGGGACTGCCAATCCTAGCGTTTGCGGCCTCGGCCGCTCCCTCTAGGATTCTTTCCTCCCCTGGAAGACTTTTTGCCTTTCCTGTCTTTGACAGGAAAGGGCTTCGACACCGTTGCCTTAGCTGCCACAGCCGGTTTCGTTGTATTGGACGGTTGAGGTTGTTGAGGTGCCAGAGGTTTATAGGGCTTTGATATAAGAGCCGTATGAAGGAGGGAGTCCTGGTTGGACTTCCTCCACCTCTCGGCTGCCTGTTCCAAGTCTTTAGGCTCGAACAGGTTCTTCCCTAGAAGGGAAGAATGTCTGAGCCTGCTGACCTCGACGGCTGGGACCTTCGTGTGGAACCCCTCTGCCACCACATCACGACGTTTCAGGATTGAGTTGGCCCACAAGTTCGAGAGGACTTCCAGGGCCTTCCTGGTGCTCTCCTTAGACAAATCTTCGGATCGCAACAGGATGCCAAGAGATCCCAGCCAGATGTCAATCCACAAAGTAGCCTGCATGGCACACTTCGCGACCTTCTCCTGGCTTATGATCTCAGTCGCCGAGAAAGTCACTTGCCGGCTGGAGAGTCTCTCAAGAGGGACTCCCTTGGTAAGCTCTTCCACAGAGTGGTGCAGGGGAAGAGCTAAACAGCCTCCTCCAAGATCTTGAAGTACCTCCTCTGTTGGACGCGAGGAGGCGGGAGGAGTTTGTTGCCATGGAGGAGGCGAGCTCGGAGAGCTGGCCCTCGACCTTATCCCTGGCGCTCTTTACCCCTTGGGACCAGGGCAAAGCTGCACTGGCCTTAGCGGGTTTCTGAGTGCCAAAGACTCGGTCCAGGACCGTGTCCTTACCCTTGCGAGGAGGAATCTCAGGATCGGGAATCCTGTTGAGATGCCTCATCAGGGTCAAGACTTGCCAGAAGGCATGCTCTGACTCTTGTGGCTCCCCTCCTGGGGAACTGGCAGCGAAGTCTCCTGTCCCCAAAGGCTCTTCTTGGACGTTCTCCGCGGGTCTAATAGGTTCTGGACGGATCCTTGAGGATGACTTGGGGACTGTCTTGGAATCCTTGGGTTCCCTCCAGGGAGGAACACAGGACTCCAACAACGACATCTGAGGGCTCTTCTCTGCTCCCACCTGGGACGATTCTCCAGCGCAAGGTGTGGTTTCTCCCATTGGTGCGATGGGAGAACGCCTCACCTCGTCAGACTCCCCTGAGGACGGAAGATGCTCGTCCACGGGAGAGAGAAAACGTCAGGGGGGGGAGAGGGAACCTTCCTCAAGGATGTCCGAGGAGCCAGCTTGACCCTCGGAGAAGTTACCACGGTTTCTACTCCTCTCTTTCTCTTCAGTGGGGTCGGAGCCGCCATAGTTTTGAGACCCATCTCAGCGAAGGCAGGTTTGACAGCCTGCACGACAGCTCTGATGAGGGATCCAAACCATGGCTGCTTACTGACAGCAGCGCTGTCAGAGACTCCCTCTGAAGGGGAGATCGGGCGATCCTTTGGAGTAGACACAACTGCTGGACCTGCCTGGAAGGAAAGGGAAGAAGAGGAAGATTGGTTCCTGGACCCATCTGGCAGTTTCCCTCCCTCCTCGCGCTGGTCTGGGCATGCGGGGGGGGGGGGGGGGGGACGTGAGGATGACCTGGCTGCTCTCGTTCCTGTAGGCTTGCGCGGTGGCTTGCGTTGTGCCTCCCGATTGCGCTGGCGTTCGTGCGATAGTACCTTACTAGGATCGCGCTCGTGTTGGCGGGCAGGAGAGCGATGGCGGGCAGGCGAGCGATGGAGCGTAGGGCGTACAGGTGAGGGTGCGCGCGGGCGGGTAGGAGATCTCCGAGATGGCGAGAGGGCGCGTTGGCGAGCGGTGGCGCGCAGGCGAAGGAGCGCGCGGGCGCTCAGGAGAACGATGGCGCGCAGTTGCGCGATCTGAAGAAGCAGGAAGCGCAGGCGGGGGTGCAAGCAATTGCACGCGCGATGGAGATTGTTCACGAGCAGGATCTCGGCGAGCGCCCACGCGCAGGGGTGTTACCCCTAGCACGTGGGCATGCAGGAGGGCGCACAGCAGGATTTGGTGTCTGCGCGCGATGGCACGTAGGCAATGGCTGACGAGGTCCTATGGCGCGTAGGCGAGCGCTGAAGAGGAGAAACTTGGTTCTTCCTTCTTGCGTCCAGATCCGGAGATCGTGGGCGCACAGGCGAACGATGTCGTGTAGGCAAACGCTGGCACGCAGGTGAAGAGTGCTGGCGAGCAGGAGATCGTGGGCGCGCGGGGCGCGCATCAGGATAAGGACGCGCTGTTGTACGCTGGCGAGGGGAAGACCGCTGGCGAGCAGGAGAGTGCTGGCGCGCAGGTGAGCGCTGGAGAGCAAGAGAGCGATGGCGAGTAGTCTCAGCTGTAGAAGATCTCTGGGGCGTTGTCTCCGAGGATGAAGTTCTGAGTAGAGAGGGCTTCACCGCAGGCGAGCGCTTGCGCACAATTGTGTGCAAGCGCGCAGGAGAAGGTTGAAGCGCAAGGGATACCTGGCGCTTAAGGAACTTGCTCACATTGTGAGAAAGCCCCTTTTGCCCCGAAGGGACCGGTGCCCGTTGGAAAACGGGATACGTGGGCGCCCAAAGCACGTCAGCAGCCAGGAACGGAGACGACAGGTCCGAAGGTCTAGCAGGCGAAGGAGAACGATCGGCAGAGAGGTCCAAGGATGCAACTGCAACGGTCGGTGCACAGCGAGGAGGATCCTCTGCGGGGGACTGCGACGGAGAAGAGCCGAAGAGGCGCCTCCTAACTCCCTTTTGAGGAGAAGGAAGGCCTCTACGGCGAAGAGGAGAGCGAGCCTTCTGACGGATACGTCCTCTGGGAGTGGCAGGCAGACCATCATCAGTCCTCCTAAGAGGAGTCTCTGTCAGTGAACTCCCCCGAGGGGGAGAATCACCTGCAGGAGAGACCGTAGGACTTAGCTCCTCCCTCGAAGGATGTTCGGAGGGAGGAACTAAGCCTTCAGCTGCCTCGGGAACCAAGGCAGGGGTTTGACCTAACTCGTCGGAGGCCCCTGCCACAACAACGTCGACGACAGACTAGAGGGTCAACCTCTGCTACCACCGGCGACTGTTTGACAGCAGCCCCCAACTGGATTAAGTCAAACAGGGCTTCCCTGGAGGGCGAGCTCTTAAGCCCCAAGGAAGCCCAAAGCTGCAACAAATCATCATTAGCAACAGTGTTAAATGATAAATCCTCCCCCGAGGGAGGAGGAAGACCTGCCTCACTATGGGAGGCAACTCCCTCTCCCAAACCCTGAGGTCGGTCAACAAAAGAACGGCCTACGCTACCACTCGACGGTCTCTCGGAAGAGGCCGCTCGAGCGGGAGCTTTGGAGGAGGTTCGGGCTACGGAAGAAGAGTCCTTGGAATTTTCTTTCTTCAAGGAAACCCTTGAAGGAGAAAGATCCCTTTTGGACTTCTTCCGGCACCGGGAAAACCTCTCCCACTGGGAGGTAGACCACTCCCTACACTCACTGCATACTTTGTCTCTATCACACTGTTGGCCCCTGCAGAACGGACATAAGGTGTGAGGGTCCGTTTCGACCGCCGACATATACGTACCACAAGGGCGGTCAGGTAATCCAGGGCACTTCCGCATAATGGTAGAGGCCAACTTCCAAACACACACTGCAAAGAAAAAGCAAAAAAGATTAAGGCTGTCAATAAGCGAGGGTGGGAGCAGACAGGCCTGTTCATCACCCGAGCCAAAAGCAAAGTGAGCTACTCACCGGTGTGTGGGGGGGGGGGGGGGAGGGGTAGCTAGCTGCCCCTCCCCTACCCCCTCGCTAACTAGCGAGGGGATAGTAAACCCTCATTAAAAATCTAATGGCTCGTCATTTCAGCTACGCCGAAAGTAATACCCCTAATTAAATAGCGTGGTTTGTATTTTGGTTACGAAACAAATATGTACAATAACCCACCAAGTTACCAGAACCGGGCGTCCAAAATACTTAAGAGAATTGCTACATATTGCGCAGCCAACAAATCGTGTCGACACGAGAATAGTTACAGATGGCTTCAAACTATTGGAACCTAGATATATGTCTACTGTAGGCTCCAGAGCCTTTAAACATATGGCCCCGAGACTATATAATAAGCTCCCACGAAATATTCGAATGATTGAAGACATTAAGGCTCTCAAGAGGAAACTGAAGACTTTCTTATTTCATGCGTCTTTTGACAGTGACGATTTAACAGTAAATGAAGAATACGAGACATGAAATGTTAAATACTCTGAACGAATAAGGTAAAACAACACTGGATTTTTTTCCATTATTCTTTTTTTTTTACCTATTAAAAACATTGAGATAGCATACCAAAACAGCACTAAATTCCCTACTAAACTCTGTTGGAAAACTCGCAATACTAGCAGTGCTGCTTGCCTTTCCAGCAGGGTGATATGAAACATATCCCGACGTAGTGCACCCCATCCCTCCTGGATCAGTCTGAACAGCAGCATTCCTGAAAGTGAGGAATCGAGTGATGTTTCCCTGATAAGGTTTCCATTCTTTAGCCACTAGGCAAGATCACCAGGTACTTCTTGGTCCCGATGGTATCTGGTTGCTGACCAGCGACACTGCAGAAACCACTGGTATGGTTGCTAGTTTTAGTGCCCATGAGGGACGAACTTCTTCAATCAAAAGTTCTTGTTTGTGCAGAAACAGTTGTGCTACTAACATGAGCCTGCTAATACAATTGTTCGATAGGAAGACACTCACTGGTTCCATGTCTATTAGCATTCCAAAGTACACCATCCTCTGCTTAAGCGTGACTGGATTTTTCCCAATTGACATCATGGCAAAGAGAAAGTCTGTCCTGACTTTAATTAACTGTCGTCTGGAGGAGAACAGAATCAGGCAATCATTGAGATACTACAGGCTACCTCAAAGGATGAATACCATTTGAGTGTGCCCGAGTAAAGTTCAACGTGAACACTTGAGAAGCAATAAACATTTCAAAATACAGATTTGAACTCGCTGGAGATTGCAGGAATCTTTTAAGCGCCGATTCTAAGGGTGCGAAGGGGTTTCGTGTTCTTTTCATTGTTGCATTTGAACGGTGCGGGCCTTTAAAAGTAAATGACCAATGGATAAGGGAACAATGGTTCACCTTTCTCCTTTCCTCCATCATGACTTCCACTTCCTTCTGTAGGAACAAAGCTACAGTCTTCCACACCAGTGAGTTCCTTAGCGATAGTGCCTCCTTTCCCACAATCTACCTGGAGAAAGAGAAGGCGAAGGCATCCGTTCTCTTCAGTATCCAGTTGGCTCACTGGTTACCAAGAAGGTTACAGCCTGGGCACCTGAGAGGACCAAGTCTGCATACAGTACTTCCTCTGCGTCTCAGGATTTGCCAAATCCTTGGTCGTGGCAAAGCAGGCAACAGCACCTAACTAGTAGACAATCCAAGAGGTTGCTTGGAGGCTGAATATGAAAGTGGCTTCCATGGCAGTGAATTCAAATGCCCAAATGTCCTGCTGGATCGATGTCAAGTAGAAGAGTTGTCATGGAGAAAGCCTAGGAAGTAGGATCTTGCTCAATGAGTTTGAGGCTAGGGAATTCCATGCACCAGAGATTTGGAAATTGACCCACTCTAAAGCAACCCATGCAAGCTCCAACAAAGGCAACTCACGGCTGGTAGGGGCACTGACTCACTGACCAAAGGATGTAATCCCTCCATTGATAGACGAGCTAAGGCAGCCTCCCCCAAGTCATGGTAATGTATTGGGGCAAACCACTCCTTCATTAGTTTTCATAACACTCCTATACGATAATGACTAAAGGGAGCCCCAGTGGGAAATGGGTATTTTGGAGGGGAAACGCCAAAACCGAGATATTTGTAGCAATAGAAACAATAAGATACACATAAAAAATTTGATAACCAGTAGAAAAAACACTATACAGTGGAACCTCTACATCCGAACGTATCTACATCCGAATTTTCCAACATCCGAAGTAAAATTCAAGCAAATTTTTGACTCTACACCCGAATTTTATTTCAACACACGAAGTAAGCAATTTTTGTCGTCCCGGTTGTATGGTTGTATCCGAATTTTTCTACACGCGAAGTAATGTTCAAACACGTTCCTACTCTACACCCGAATGTTTTTTTCGACACCCGAAGTAAACAATACTCGTACGCGTAGTCGGTGCTCATAGCGCCTGAAGTGTTTTTTATTTCCGCCGATAGAAGGCAGCACATCGACCTCGAAGGGACGCTCAATTAGCGCGGCTTGGGTCAGTCCTCTGTTCTCGTCGGCTTCTTGCGGTTGTGCTCTGTGCGTTCTGCTATTAACTCTGTTTTAATCGTGATTTTTTACGTGCATCCTTTAAAGGTAATTTACGTAAAGTATGGGTCCTAAAAGGCTTAGTTTTGCCAGTGGTAGTGGTGAGAAAAGGAAGAAGGAAATACTTTCTTTAGAAGTTAAGCAGGAAATTATTGAAAAACATGAGCGTGGCGTCCGCGTGAGTGAACTTGCTAAACAGTATGGCCGTAATATGTCAACGATCTCGACAATCCTTAAACAGAAGGAAGCTATTAAAGCAGTGAAACCTTCTAAGGGGATCACCATAATTTCAAAACGCCGTACCCCTATCATAGAAGAGATGGAACGACTTCTACTAGTGTGGATTAAGGACAGAGAGATCGTTGGCGACACCATCACCGAGACCATCATCTGCGAGAAGGCGCACGCCATCTTTACGGACTTGAAGGAGGAGAGCTCTGGGGGTGATGCTGGGGAGAGTTCAACCGAGCCTTCCTCAGATGATTTCAAGGCATCTGGTGGCTGGTTCGAGAAATTTAAGAAACGGTCCGGGATTCATTCAGTTGTTCGCCACGGAGAGGCTGCTAGTGCGGACACAAAGGCTGCAGCTGACTTTGTCAAGAACTTCGAAAAGATCGTGCAGGAAGAAGGCTACTCAGAGCAGCAGGTGTAATTGTGATGAAACCGGGCTGTTTTGGAAGAAGATGCCGAGTCGAACCTACATCACCGCCGAAGAGAAGAAATTGTCTGGGCATAAGCCAATGAAGGATCGGTTGACTCTTGCCCTATGTGCCAACGCTAGCGGGGACTTTAAAGTTAAGCCCTTACTGGTTTACCATTCAGAGAACCCTAGGGCCTTTAAGGCACACAACGTCGATAAGGATCAGCTTCATGTTTTCTGGCGATCCAACTCGAAGGCCTGGGTCACTAGGCAATTCTTTGTGCAATGGGTTAACCAAGTTTTCGACCCTTCTGTGAAGAAGTATCTTCATGAACAGAAATTGCTTTTAAAGTGCCTGCTATGCCTTGACAATGCACCCGCTCACCCCCCCCCCCCCCCGGACTTGAAGATGATATCTTCGATGAATTTAAGTTCATAAAGGTGCTGTATCTTCCACCGAATAACACCTCTATCCTCCAGCCCATGGACCAGCAAGTCATCTCTAATTTTAAGAAGCTGTACACCAAGCACTTATTTAAGCAGTGCTTTAATGTCACGCAAAGCACCAACTTAACTTTGCGTGAATTTTGGAGGAGCCACTTCAACATCGTGCACTGCTTGAAGATCATAGATCAGGCTTGGGTGGGATTAACTCGACGGACCCTCAATTCTGCCTGGAAGAAGATTTGGCCTGATGCAGTTTCTCCCCGAGATTTCGAGGGTTTTGACCCCGAACCTGATCCCGTGGTGGGTGCAGCGGAAGCCGTAGAGGAAATCGTCTCCCTTGGCAAGTCCATAGGTCTGGAGGTCGACGCAGATGACGTTACGGAACTCGTCGCCGAACATCACGACGAACTTACCACGGATAGGCTCAAGGAACTCCATGCTATGTCGGAGCACATGAGTGATGACGATGAAGGGAGCGAGGAGGTAGAACATGTGTTAGGTTCGGCGCATAGAAAAGAGGTGTTAGGAAAATATCAAGACGTAGTCGACTTAATCGACAAATACCATCCAAAGAAATTGCAGGTTTGTTGTGTAGTTTCGCAGTTCGATGATGTTTGCCTAACTCACTTTCGAAACATTCTGAAAAGCCGTACCAAGCAATTATCTATCGATAATTTCTTTAAAAAAACTGCGAAGCGAACTCGTGATGAAGAGGATGTAAGTGATTCAAAGAAAACGGCAAAGAGTGAAGCGGAAGAAAGTGAAACAAAGAAAACGGAAAAGAGTGAAGCGAAAGAAATTCAGTCAATTTTAAGTGTAGAGAGTGAAAGTGATTAAAATTACGTAATCATCAAATAGAAAAAAAGAAAATGTAAAAAAAAAAATAAATATAAAAATAAAAAAAAATAAGCTAAGTTATGTTAAAGTTCACTTAGTGTAAGTTAGAATAGGCCTAAGTTACGGTAGTGAACGTTTAATCGTAGTTAACCTCTCTACCTCCTCGCCGCCTGTCCGTCTCCTCTCTGCGTAGCAAGACTAACAACACCTGCGCTGGAGTTTCTAAGGTAAAGTGACGCTAAAAACCCGTTTCTTATTTATAATTTTTTGCTAATTCTTCTTATTTACATGTCTATTCATAACCGCGAGCTGACGTCATCGATCACGTGACCGCTAGCGCGGGAATCAAGCGAAGTGAAAACAAACCAGAGCAATGGCTTACGATTATGTGAATTCTTTGGTTGGAGCTGCTAAAACACGTTACAATATAAAGTTAAATGCTTCAGGTGAGTAATAAGATATAAAATACAACTGTTCTAACTTCTAGCGACACTTGCAAGTTAAAAATTATGATAAACAATAATTATTTTGAACTGTTTATAGCACACAAGTGTGAGGTGCTGGCCTCATAAACCAATCGCCTTCTCTTGTCATTTCGCTCATATCTCTCAAGTTGTCGTTTGGCTTTGGCATAGCTGTCTTTCTTGAAAGGCAGTATGCATGGAATGTAGTCTGGGTGTTCTTTCTCAGTCTTGTTGGGTTTAACTGTATTTTGGCAATTTAATATAAATTCATAATGAACACCAATAGACATACTGTTGGAACACCAACCACCAGAATGTTAAATTATATTAAAATATGTTAAATTTCATAAATACCTGAGATAAAGTGTTCACTTCAAATAACCCGACTCTTTGGTGGGGACCATTTGTGTCCATTTTGATTCATTTGCTGGCATGCTGCAAGCCACTTATCCCTCCTATCCGGGCTTCTGCTACGACTGGGGAACTTGTAAAAATGCAACATCTTTCCTTGCATCATATTGTGATTCTTGCAGTTGAAAATAACACATGATGATGGCATGATGGCGAATAATTTAGCTTTAACTGACGACCGTTCATGCAGCACCACGTTAAAGTGTGGTTTGTTTTCACTGCGCCACGTGCGGGAAGTCACGTGACTGCTCAGTTACCCGGATGGGCCGCGGTTATCAATTATCTAATTTAGTGTTCATTATTCTCACGGGAAAATTATGTGTAGTAGTTTATTAAGAAGTTATCATAGGTTTTTGGGCTCAACCACGGATTAATTCTATTTCAATGTATTCTTATGGGAAAATTCGTTTCGACATCCGAACATTTTCTACATCCGAAGTTGGTTCTGGAACGGATTAAATTCGTATGTAGAGGTTCCACTGTATATGGTTCATGTAATGTATGTGAAATTAAAGTATTATAATTACCTATCATTTATATCATGACCATCAAAATAGTCTTTGCTCTACCATGGCATACTTTGTTCACAAATAAACATTGTCCTCTTTCTCCAAGGTTTTGCCAACGGGACATGGATGTAATGCACACGAGTCATTATTTTTATATTTTTTTACTTCCAGATAAGCAAAATCTGCTGTATAGTAAATGGAGTGTTTTAAATATATGAGTGAATATATATTACCCTAAATTTTGAAACAGACTGAACTACCCTCTGAGAGACTGGGAGACGTAATATTGTGGCGGCAATAATAATAGAACTGAAGAGAAAGACTGTTGTACAACACAACTCAGGAATATGCAAAAATACTTGAAAACTCTTAATTGGTTAAATAAGCAAAATATTTATTAAGTCTTATAAAACACAGAAAAGCTTCCACAAGTAATTGCAAACTATACCTCAACAGTGACCCATCTTCAGTCTATCAGAGTAAACAATAGACTTGAACAATGAAATGGTGTTCACTTGTAGTCTGTCATTATGAACCAGCACTATTATTCATGCAGAAAAAATTGCAAAATAGCCAACGCTTATCCATTTCTTACACAAAATTCTAAGTTTGCCCAAAATTAAAGTACTGTACTGTATCGTCATCACCCTACCAAGTTTAAAAAAGTTAATAAATTTAACATAAAAAACTGTCAAACATTTTTGACAACAATACCATCAATATTCACACTTTACAAAAGGGTGAACTGTAGCTTAGCACTCCAACATCTACTCAAAAGTTAGACTTTGCTTCAATCTCTCTTTATCACACTAAGTATATTAAAACACACTGTTCTTTTCTAGCCTATTATTATTTACATAACTAAAAATAAAAGCTCTATTAAACTGCAAAAACCGATATATAACACAAATAATCAAGAGGTTACAAATTATGTAAAAGAGCTTATTTGACAAGATCAACACCAAACCGAAACAAAGGCGAATTTTGTACATGGGACAAAACGA
>NC_090764.1:6362170-6405395 GCF_036898095.1 Palaemon carinicauda
AGAGAGAGAGAGAGAGTGAGAGAGAGAGAACGAATTGTCAATTTATTATTCTACATTTATAGGAAGATGTATCAGTTCCTTGGAGAGAGAGAGAGAGAGAGAGAGAGAAAAAAAAAGCTCACAAGGTTCAATTAGGATATATTTCACGTTTTTGATAGCCAAATATTTGAATACTACGAGCCAATTTTATTCTAAAAAACATGAATACCTTGGAAAAAGAATACAGCGAAATCGCGTAGCGACCACAGTGAATTAAGAAGAAAGGAACTAAAACCAGTTATAATTCCTGGGCTGTTTCCTTAAAAACGAAAACCGACTGGACCAAGAAACCCCCCCCCCCCCCCCCCCCCCACCCCACCCCCCAAAAAAATCCCCGGAGTCCAATCCTTTTTTTACGCACAGTTCTCCTCTCGGTGGGAATTGTGGGTTTCACCGGAGCGAATTAAAGTGGATGATAAATGACCTTTGATATAGCGAAAGGAGTTTCAGGTGGCTGAATTATTCATAGAACTCTTTTCCAATGAGTTCATGCGTTTCTTCCTCGGGATAATTTCCTTAGTGATTCATCTTTAAGAAGGCAATGCATTTGGATAATCCTTCACGGGGTATGGGAGTTTTTTTTATTATTTTTATAATCATAAATATTAATTCAACTCGGAAATTACTAGGGCGATTTTTTTTTTTTTTTGAGTGTTAAGGATATTAACCAAATGAAAACAGGAATGTCAGGAGAAGGAAATTGCTGGAATTACTTTTGTACCAGTGAAAAAGGATGTATAGTTCTCAGTCTACGACAAAAAAAAAATAAAATAACCACATGACTCTCTCTCTCTCTCTCTCTCTCTCTCTCTCTCTCTCTCTCTCTCATATAGGTGTCAATAACCATAGATGTCAGGATGCCAGATAACTCCTAATCAATATCTCTCTCTCTCTCTCTCTCTCTCTCTCTCTCTCTCTCTCTATCTCTCTCTCTCTCTCACATATAGGTGTCAATAACCATAGATGTCAGGATGCCAGATAACTCCTAATCAATATCTCTCTCTCTCTCTCTCTCTCTCTCTCTCTCTCTCTCAATGACCTTAGATATCAGGATGCCAGATAACTCCTAATCAATCTCTCTCTCTCTCTCTCTCTCTCTCTCTCTCTCTCTCATAGGTGTCAATAACCATAGATGTCAGGATGCCAGATAACTCCTAATCTCTCTCTCTCTCTCTCTCTCTCTCTCTCTCTCTCTCATCATTTGGTAAGGAGTTTTAGAAGTAGATTCTTATTTCCTTATTTCCTTTCCTCGCAGGGCTATTTTTCCCTGTTTAAGCCCTTGGGCTTATAGCAGCTTGCTTTTCCAACTAGGGTTGTAGCTTAGCTAGTAATAATAATAATAATAATAATAATAATAATAATAATAATAATAATAATAATGTGCCAGTATATGAAGAATATCAAATTAAACGTTTGAAATTTGAACTTTCATTAGCTCATCAAAAATCCATTGGAATGAAATAAATCAAACTCACTTTACAAAATGAAATTCGATTTTGCAAAATAGCATCAACCCCTTTTTTGAACAGATTTACGTCACTGTTGCTACGGGAACTCTTGCTTATGACGTCAAGAAATGCTCCCAGGGATTCTAGAATATGAGATATTCTATAAAAAGCCTTTTTATAATGCTTTACAACACGCTTGCAGTAATGCTAGTATTAGTAAAAAAAAAAATTTGAATATTTATTAGATAAATAGAATTCATGAGATATTTTATTGAAGCGTTTTTATAATACTTTACAAAACGCTTTCAGTAATTTCAATATTAGTAAAAAAAATAAACAGATTTATTAGATGAATAAAATTACTATTTCAAAGCACTGAGTACATATTTTGATCTTTCAGGGGCTGCAGTAAAGTAAAATATAATATTTTAGAAGAAATCTACACTAGAAAATTGATTGTACTTATTATCATTATTATTATTATTATTGTTATTATTATTATTGTTATTGTTATTATTATTCGCTAAGCTATAACCCTAGTTGGAAAAGCAGGATGCTATAAGCCTAGGGGCTCCAACAGGGAAAGTAGCCCAGTGAAGAAAGGAAACAAGGAAAAATCCAATATTTCAAAAACAGTAACATCAAAATATAAATATAAACTATAAAACAATTTAACAAAGTTTTATGTTCTTAACAAAAATCAGCTTCCTTATAATTCTTCTCTAACAGAATTCTGAAGTAGATGGCATAACCTTTCGTGTTTTCTCTGCTGTTATGCATATTGCATAAGATTTTTCATAATTCTGACCATCCTTTACATTCAGATCTTTCCGGATAGTACCATCCTGTTCTGCTAGGTATGCAGTTCATTCTAATAGTTAGGCCTTCTCCATCATGAGGCTCAATACTACACAGTATTCTTGAAGTTTTATTCCAACTGTGAGGCAGCCAATGCAAAATGTCCGTGATTCAAAGGGATTTATTTATATTTACACAGTTTCAGAAAATACGAATAGATTTACACAAATCTTTGAAATTTGTTGTAAATTCATTACGGGCTATCTAATTGTGCTTAATTGTGTATAAAAAATGTGAACTTGTTTTGGCTTGGACTACTAAAAAAATAGCCTACCTTTTAAATTCCTTCTGTTGTCATGTATACATACTGTATTTAGTATTTTGTATGGTTACTATGCGTTATATATTTAGTGATATATATATATATATATATAAATATATATATATATATATGTGTGTGTGTGTGTGTGTGTGTGTGTGTGTTTGTGTTTGTGTGTGTACTTGGTATATACCTTTTCTGAGTGTGAATACCTTAACCTGTTGAAAGGGTTTATGTATCACCATTATCGGAAAAGCTGTACTAGTTAGGGACACCCATACTAGGTTGGTTTGCTGTGAGCTATCACACTAAAGTCTCCCACCATCACCAATCTGCAATGGCCAGCGTAGTGATGAAAACTAGCCAAGCCCCAGACATGAATTGACATGTATGAAGCCTTTGTCCTGCAGTGGACTAGAAACGGCTGCATTTATTGTTGTTGTTATTGTTGTTGTTGTTTTATATATATATATATATATATATATATATATATATATATATATATATATATATGTATATATATATGTGTGTGTGTGTGTGTGTGTATAGATAGATAGATAGATAGATAGATAGATAGATAGATAGATATTGGGAATATACCACGGGCTTCTTTAATTAGTGGATGATTATTTCATCACAGGCGAGAATTCCTCTTCAGAATATTATGCTAAATAAATATGCATTGAAAATTCTTGTGATCTACTTGATATTAACTCGCATGGCACTTTGGCACTGAATAGCCTCACCGGTGGACCATTTATTATTATTATTATTATTATTATTATTATTATTATTATTAGTAGTAGTAGTAGTAGTAGTAGTAGTAGTATAATCATCACCATCTAAGTTACAACCCTAGTTGGAAAAGCATGATGCTATAAGCCCAAAGGCTCCAACAGGGATAAATAGACTAGTGAGGAAATGAAATAAGGAAACAGATAGAATAGTGTGTCTGAGTGTACCCTTAAGCAAAGGGAACTCTAACCCAAGACAGTGGAAGACCATGGAACCGCTAAATTGGGTTTGAAATTCCATCATTGTGGAATGTAACATTCGTGTTTGTTATTTTGAAAATTTTGAAAATCAAACTTTTCTTCCTTGTCTTCGATGTAACATAAGGTTGTAATATAACCATAGAGTCAATATATCAATGTTAAAATGTTCCAAATTGCAAAATTTTAGGTAGAAATTTCCTTGTTTTTACCAAAATATATTTTCTCTAAGACCTTGAGACATGGTTAATGTCTTTATTGCAAGATGAATATCATCTGTGTGTTTTGGACATGGACTATTATTATTGGACACCATTATTATTATTATTACTATCCAAGCTACAACCCTAGTTGGAAAAGCAAGATGCTATAAGCCCAGGGGCCCCAATAGGAAAAAATAGCTCAGTGAGGAAAGGAAATAAGGAAATAAATAAATGAAGACTATCATTTAAAAGTTTAGGACTTTTATAACGTTTTGTTTGATATCTAAACCTTTTTGAAGTTTTGTTATACAAATCCTCATGCTAGTCCTACTCCGACTGCTACCTAAGACATCATCCTGATGTTAATGACATCACCATGAACTAATGAAGTCATAAAATTCTACTCCGGCAAATTAGTGTAGAATATCAGAGCCCACAGATCATATAAAGAAACATATAACTAACTCTTAGTTTCCTTTTAGAAATAATAATAATAATAATAATAATAATAATAATAATAATCATACTTCATGGGAGTGAATTAAGGATACTCGGAGCAAAGAGAAGAAAAAGGGTTAAGAGCTGTTAGGAAATTATGTTTGTGCAGTATTATGGGGTAAAACTGATAGCCAGAAATAGGAAAGAAATGGGATTTCAACTCCTGTAGCCTTTGTTACTAACGAGTAAGTATTTTTACAAAACATTATCCCTGGTTTCGTTGTCTGAAATGGGTAGTACGTCAGTGTTGTCATGGAAACCATTATTCATGACGTCATAAATAAAATCCAAGGAGTCTAGAACATAGAAATATATCTCATACTCTATGTTTAATTGTGTAATAGATACAATAAATAAATGTAATATTATTTTTATCCACTGTTAATTTACATAGATGATTTTTGTATAAATATGATGAGAAATCTAATGAGTTTATGAAGTCAAAATAAAGTATTTTTATAAGGTTAAAAGCAATCGGACATTGGCTAACCTGACTACAATTTCGGATTAGAAACGACCTGCTAGTAAATATTTTACTATAAAATATCAAAGGATGCTAGTTAATTTATTTTCTATTTCTATGAAAAATCTATATTTTGTAAAGTATTATTCCCAAACCGTAGATAATAATGCCACGCAATGGCTGTTAAAAGTGTATTGAGAAATGGTAAGTGGCAACTGCCTACCCTGGCAAATCTAAGACGTAAACAAAGCCAATAGCCAATCAACTATGGTCTTAGTGACGTCATCATTGCCACCTTAAAGCAGTCATAGAAGATAGTTTTCTTAGGTGTAAAATGCTCTAAGGAAAATGAAAACTTTAGAATAATCATTTTTTTTTACACATTTTCTCACTGTCATGAAATCTACCACAAGACTTGTGTTGGTCATTTGCTCATTTGTGATGTTATGTCTGGCCTATAAGGGTGAATGGGATGATGTATAAATTTTATGTGGACAGATTTGGGCGAATGGATGACAGCTGATCGTGGCTGAAGATTCAAATGATTTCTAGAGGCGTTGCAAAAGAAGAAGTGTAACCTAGTCAAAAATATAGCAGCCCAAGGATAAATGGTATGTTACGATAACTTTGTATAATCATTTTATTTTATAATTGTTTTTTAGCAGTGTACTAGTAATTATTTTTCTATGATTAATTGAATAACTACAGATGGACAAAAGCTATCTTAAAGGTAAATGCCACCAACAGCGTTGTGTAAACCCTATCTGAATAATGTGATACATTTCTGAGTGGAGATACCTTATCTTGGTGAAAGGATTTAGATATTGTCATGATCAGAAAAAGATGTAGGCTACCAGTCTAGTTTAGTGACACCTGGTAGTGATATGCTTAGTATCATCAGTAATGACTTCCATGAACTACAAGTAGCACTTAAGTTCGCACATTTCAAAACATTGCTAAAAGATTACATTCAATTTGAAGACAAAAGATCCATAGTAACATTTAGGCATCCCTGAATTTGATGACGTCATCATATAGCCATGAAATCACACAAACATTCGCTCTATTTCAACAATGTCTTTTGGGTATATTAGCCTCTTTTGGTTCTTTTATTCTAGTCCATTTAATAGTTATATTGATAATTCAGTTTCTGATATTACTTGAAATAATTATCCGTTTCAAAAGTAATTTCTCGTAATGAATCTATGTGACATAATTAATGTGAAAATTAACGAATAGTACTGGTAAAGTTTTCCCAAGGATCCTAGAACAATAGACTTTATATTAAACTCTATTGTTAATATATTCTGAAATTGCTTTAATAATTCTTATTTTATTCAAATCAGATGACATGTTTGATAGATTTTAAGGTATTAAGACATTTGGACGTTTTTTATGCTTAATTTAAGTAAATTTAGTATTTATAGAAGGAACAAAATAATCACCCACTGGCAATACCTGTGACTACTGTTCTTATATTCTTATCAGAAACTACTAGCCGTTAACTCTTCTCGAACGAAGGCTATATTAAGCTTGATATAGCCTTTTCTCTATTAAATGTGGTTTATATGTAAGGTATTCTTAAATCAAAATATGATGCTCAGACACATTTACTAATATTTGCCTCAAAATTTGCCGTTTAAACATGTTAAAGGCAACTCAACTATGACGTAACCTTAGCAACATCCAATCAGCTGTTAGGTTAATGACGTAATGGTATCCGGAAAGCATTTACAAACTCCTGTTTTCTATGGTGGAATGAGATTGAAAGAAAATGGTATGTTATAACAGTCCCTCTTAGTTTATCTGTTATTATTATTATTATTATTATTATTATTATTATTATTATTATTATTATTATTATTATTATTATTATTATTATTATTATTGATGTTTTTGTTGTTGTTATTATTAGCTAAGTTATAACATTAGTTGGAAAAACAAGATCATATAAGGCCAATGACTCCTAACAGCAAAAAAATAGCCGAGTGAAGAAAGGAATCAAGGAAATAGATAAACTATTTGAGAATGGTACGCTGAAATTATTTTCTTATGATTATTGTGATTAGGAAATGATTTAAAAAAAGTAATTTGAATATTTTATATTACTTATTTGCACTAAAGATTTTTTGATGACGAGAACTACATTGCAATATTTAGGGATGTATAAAACGATTTCCTTAGTGGGTAGTATGAGCCAATACTTATTCGACTCCTTAATGTGTAATAGCCCTTTAGGATTCTGCTGTTGCTGATCCTCCCGTCTTGTTTTCTTTCTATCTTGCCGAATTTTCCCCCAACTGCACATTGAATTCTGTATATTTATTCTTTTCATTCTTTTCTTTTCTCACTGGACCATTTTTCCCTTTTGGAGCCCTTATGCTTATAGCATCCTGCTTTCCAGTTAGGGTTGTAACTTAGATAATAATAATAATAATAATAATAATAATAATAATAATAATAATAATAATAATAATAATAATAATAATAATAATAATAATAATAATAATAATGGAGTTATGGAAAACGTTTGAATAAAAACAAGAATGTGTTTCCAAGGTTATGCACTGTTCTCATTGTCCAAGTAATAATGGTGTTTAACATTGGTGCTGAATACTTTTAGGTGGCCAATGACAAAACGAATTTATGAAAATTATCATATCTTATTGTAATGTGGTGCACTATTATTTGTGTTTTGCTTTTCAACTTCACTGGTTTTCTTAGATTTGATTTCTCAACTTGATTTTCCATCTACAGAAGGTTACAGGAGAAAGCTTTCGATTTTATTTCACTGTTTAAAGTATCGTAAATTAGTATATTTTCTTATTAGAGACCTTCTCAGTCTTTTTCAACTTATTTTTGTTTTGTCTTAATGAATATTAATGAATGAATGAATATTGATTTTGAAACTAATTACGTTCTGTCTGTATATCCTTAATTCTGGTATTTTTCTCATACAAACAGACATTAGTATATCCACCAATTTTTGCCATTACAATCATACGTAATATTCAAAGTTTATCAAATAAATCCGCTCCCCTCTTAAGAAATGGAGATAAACGTTAACAGCAGTCCAATAATCCCACTAGTCAATTATTAGGGTATTTTAAAAGGGCTTCTAAGTGCTTTGGTCTCAATTCAGTCATGTTAAAGGTAACATAATAATACTGGCTTTTCATTGGTCAGTATTTGGAGTATGTGGCAACAGTGTTGCCAGATATGGAAATTTATCCCTAGATTTGGGGATTTTGGATTTCTGGTGGGGATATTCTGTACAAATTTCTATGAAGACACAAAGATGAGTAAACCTTTATATCAGTGCAATTAGTTTGCTTGCGCTTATATGAAGTATATTGAGTAATTTCTATATTAGTAAAGCCTACACGATCAAGACAGAAGAGAATACATTTGTGGAAATTGGGATTTTTAGGTTTTTGGGGGGATTTTTTATCGAGTTTTGGGGATTTTTAGACTAACCCATCTGGCAACACTGGACTTAAGATTTTGTTTTTCTTTTAGTTGTCAGCTGAACACCGGGAACGTAATGGTGAATCTTCAATGTACAGGTTACAAGAGCGAATTTTCGGCAACGGCCATTTTTTCATCATATATGGTGAGCGGCAAATAGTCCTACAAGTTATGGTTTGGAAGGTGCATGGCAAGTTATGATTAAGCTGGTCTTTTGAATTTATATATACCAGCATTCACCTGTTCCCCAGACGGTGAAATGACTTCGGTAGGCTGTCATCACAAGGAAGGAAGGTCTTTGTGGATGGAATGGAGACGTCAATTGTTCTTGTTGCATGCGAAGTCATTAAAGCTTAATCAAATATCTTAGCTTACATAGTTGGGTGAAATATAGTAATATATTACTAATAGGTTTGGTAAAGTTTAACAAGTGTTATTTTCGAAGAGAACTACTTTTTTTCTATAGAAGGTCCTTCTATAGAAAAAAAGTAGTTTTTTCCCTAGGGTACATTACCGTGTAATACAGTACAATAATACCATAGGGGTAAGCAAGGTTATTGTGTAAACATGGAACATATCCCCAGAAAAGAAAGCCTTTTTCCTCAGATATCAGGGTGCCAGAAAACTCAACAGCTGGGTGGTGTTATCTTCCTACAGAGGAAAGTTGGGTAGTGACCTAACCTAATGTAGCTTAACCCTTGGGGCCGGTGTGACGGTCTGAACAATTCCCCGGTCTCAGAATACTCCTTGATAATCTGCGCATGCGCGAACATTACCGTTTGCAAGTGCATACGAGATTGATGTTTTATTTTCCTGTAATGTTAGCGTGCGCAGCTCAACATTACCGCTTGCCAGTACATACGAGCTTGATGTTTTATTTTCATTTGAGCGAAGCGAGCAAATGGCGGAAAAGAACCATTATACAATGTCAAGGAGAATTCTGAGACCGGGGGATCGTTCAGACCGTGACACCGGCTATTTTTGGTATTTTTCGATGTCCAATTTATTTACTTTGGGAGACTTATTGTAGTTTACTGCGCATGCGTTGTTTACGTTCGCTCTTGGTTGTGGTTTAGGCAAACGATTTTGGCAGTTGTTCTTTACTTCATTAGTTGTAATGATTAGCTTTTTTTTTTTTTTTTTTTTTTCTTTTAATAAGAGCTTCCTAGTATTTAGGCATACGGTCCCTGGTGTTGTTTTAACACTTGCCTGTTTTTTTTCTCCGTTCCAGTTGCGTTAAAACTAGTCACAAGAAAACGTCTCCGATAGGGAAATTCAGTCTATTTTGAAACTCAGTGTAATTTACTTTATTTCAGTAACTGATTATATTTAAAACACTCTCAGTTCAGTATATAACTATTTTCCATCATATGAATAAAAAAAAAGTTCCATTATGACTACGGTCAAAAAATGTCTTATTGGGGAATTAAGTGTATTTTGAAATTTAGTTTAATTTAATTTATTTCAGTAACTGATTATATTAAAAACACTCAATTCAGTATATAACTATTTTCCATCATATATTTATACATATATATATATATATATATATATATATATATATATATATATATATATATATATATATATATATATATATATATATATGTATGGAGAGGGGGGGGGGGGGTAGGGGCGATAATGAATATGTGGTTTACCACAATATTCAGGGTTTGGATAAATCAAAAGATAACCAGTAGGAAAATAGATGCTTCATGCATTTAGGTAGAAATTTAAGTATATATTTAACCTTTTATTAGATAATGGTAATATGATTAATCGGCTGCTTATATGCATTGCAAGCAATTAACTATCAGGTACAAACTTGCTTATTTGATTATAATATAATAATGATTATAATATAACAATAATAATGATAGCAGTTTAACCTGGTTTATTGTATTTTATACCTGTGTAGCAGGAAATTTTTCCCCCTGACTGAAATCCCCCCCCCCCCCCCCCCGGAAAAATTAGTCTAGGATCGATTTCCCCCCCGGGAAAAGCAGCCCGGGCTGTTATTCCCCGGGGGGGGGGGGGGGGGGGATTTCAGGCCATTTCTTCCCTACCCTCCCTTACAGAGAAATTAATTTGATGAATCGAATAATCAACGGTAAGTTTGACAAAATATTAGGAAATATAATATATATATATATATATATATATATATATATATATATATATATATATATATAGTGAAAACCTTACTCTTTCGTACTGTCCAGCACGAAATAAAAAACGGATTTTGAGCGAAGCGAAAAATCTATTTTTGGGTGAGATGGCCATGTCGTCTTGATGGAAGTTCCTATAGGGTAGCTTCCTTGGGTATATTTGACTACGGTGATATTCCCAGAGAATTTACCTTAAGGTACCCAGAATTCTAACTCCTGGAGCGAATATCCCTAATAAAAGAACCAGGGATGTCACGAAATATCAGAGGACGTATTCTTGACACGCCACATAGCAATATGCACCCCGAACAGAATTAACACTTCGAAGGGGTCAAATGGCAAGAAAACGAAAAACTAGAAAGAAAGGAGAGCCGCTCGCAGGGTACCTTTCCTCTCTCGCTTCGTATGGGTGCATAGCGCCGCCGACGGCGCCATCTGTATTCCTTGTAGCGATACAGTACACGAGGTGCTACAGATACTGTATGTAGGGAGGGGTCCTATAGCCCTTTTGGAGAAAAGGAATGGCGGGTCCATCAGGACGACATGGCCATCTCACCCAAAAATAGATTTTTGGCTTCGCTCAAAATCCGTTTTTTTGGCTCAAGCCATGTCGTCCTGATGGAAGTATACCAGAGCATTACTGTATTTGTGGATTCTCAAAACGTGCCATACTTTCAAGAAGGTATTTCCCGTTCAGACTAGACCTAGAGACCTAAGATGTTACCGTCATACATCTTTTCATCTAACCATAGACTATGTTAGTGCTTCCTGCCCCCTACAGGGAAGAATCGTACTAGACTCTGGAAAAGTCTCGAAAAGTACATATACCTATGTATGAATAACAGACAAGCCAATATAGTGGTCTCGCTCTTATATCATGTAAAGCATAGTTTGTAAAAGAACCACTGTGTCGATATGAAATACCGACAAGTTCCCCGTTCGATTACTGGATTGGACGAAGGTTTATATCCGTGTAGAAGGAAAACTTGTACATCCGCTACCGTCCCCTTAGGGCATGAAGTCCTCCCACTAGGGGAAAGCATAAACTAATGAAAGATACTTGCATAAAGGAACAATCTATTAGAATTATCCATGTTAAGTATACATAGTTAACGTAATGCTACTATGAGATTCAGGGCCTCTGTAACATGCTTTTTTGGACTTTGCTCCTTATCAAAGCATCGGAGGTAGCTGAAAGTTGACATATGTATATTTTACAACCACACACAAATTTTGTCAGCATTATCAATAACCTAAACCCGATAGTTTTAATTTTTATAGAGTAAAAATGATCTAGCCGACGCCATGGCCAGTGATAACGAGCCTAGAGTCGAAAACATTCATTACGTAAGCAATGTAAACACCTTTTGACAAAATTTTCCCCCGCCCATCCACCAGACACCCATTCACCTTGTTCCATCGGCTCTGAAACCCCTAACAGTCAAGAATGGCTAGCAGGATTTGGAATTGCCCCCGTGGTTGAAAAACTGCATTTGTCTTACGACTTGTAACTTTATACAGTCAAGAGAAAGCCCGTGGCCATATTTACTATAGCCTGAATAAGTAATTATTCAGTTTCTAGTTTAAATCCAATGTTTATGGTCTGATTTGTATTTAGCGTAACAGGATTATAATACTTGTACTGTCATTCAGGCTTTTGAACATTTCAATTAACTATTCACTATGCCACCAAAAGAGAGAGAAAGAGAGAGAGATTGTATGTAAAAAGTCTTAATATAACTATTTTTGTTAAAATAAGATTTTTGTGCTAAAATCTCCATCAGACCAACGGATCATCCGATATATTTTTGTTTCTTCTTCTTAGGCCGTACGACCGTGTTAGCTATGTTTTGGGCATGACTGCATTTTATAAATAAATCATGAATAGTTTTAGGAGTTTTATTTGTACATCTAATGGGAATTTATAGAAGTAAAGTGAACATAATTCATTTATCCTTTAAAATAATTACTACATGTAGCAAAACAAATAGTAGTAAAGATGATAATGCAATGAAGGAATGATACCATAATTTATCTTTAGCTTCAACATCGGCAATAACATACCCAGTTCCCATAATTTGTCAGCTTAATGAAATAACCTATCATCTAAAGTTAAACTTAATTTCTGAGGAGGCCATGGCTTATTGCACAGTGAAAAACCTTGACAAAGACTTTATGAATGGCGGAACGATACATAAATGTGGGTGGGGTATCTGTGCTAGCGTAGTAATACTACTGTACTGTAGCAGTAGTTCCGCAACAGCACTATACATGAATTAAACGTTTAGGCCAACTGCTGGGATCCTTGCGGATCATTTACCACTTCTCACAACTACTCGAAAAATTAGTTTTTATAACCAGAATTTAAATTCTCTGATCCAACAATGCCCATGATAGCCTTCAGTGTTATCCTGAATTACAACGAGGCCAAAGTGGGTGGAGCCTCGTAAAGTCATCATTCTGACGATTATTATTGGTGAAGGTTTAAAGCCAAAATATGGTAATTAGGTAGGTAGATAGACAATAAATAAAAATTGACGGACACTGGATATAGCAGTTATCAAATCAAGCTTGTCTACTACGTTTTTGAAAATTACCAACTATTCCTTACACCTTGTCAATCTGATTGTGACCTATAAAGAATACTGTAATTTCTTAGGAAACCTATTTTGGGAGTTAGACTAATAATCAAAATGGTTTTTTGTATTTATTAACATATTTTGTTGGTTTGTTCATTATGACAATTATCAGTGGAGAGGTTTCAGAGTTCAAAAAGGTGTACTGCTTTGCTTTTATTTAAACTTTTGTGTCATTGTTGGCAGAGGTATAGCCTTCGTTACGTATAGCCAATCATCGATCAAGAAAGAGGGAAGAAATGCCGTCATAAGTTACGTAACGAGTGCGTTCGAAACCTTTTCTCTGAGTAAGTTGGCCCGTCTTCAAAAAACGTCAATTTTACATTATGAGTACCAAATTTATTCAACCTACGTAATGCAGAATATAGTCAAAATTTATGTGTAGATATAATGTGCATTCTGAATAAGCGTTATATTTATGAAATTCTTAGATAAAAAATTATTGCGAAAAAACCGTGTTACAGAGGCCCAGAATCTCATAGTAAACCATTTCTAGTAAAATGACAGGCGAAAGAGACGCAAGGTTCACAAGAACTAGTTTATTGACAAACAATAGAAATAAAACAGGTTAAACAACAATTATACATATATAAGAGGAGGATAACCAACAAATAAGCATAAGCATCATAGTAAACAGAAAAATTGTTTATCTGAAAGAAAAAACATTAGCGCCACTTTTAAAATACCAAGGTATTAGAATCATAAAAGTCTGTATTCAGTCACACTAGCGTTGGAAACGCTTGGCACACATGTCTGCACTTATGCTAGGTTCACCTTTGAATATGGAACAGTCAATGTGGGCACCTTAGTGCCCTAACACTTAGTCTGTAGAACAGTCCGTGACTACACACCCACCCTAGAATTAATCGTCCCAATTAATTTCACTGTTCCTCGCAGAGTTAAACAGCAGGTTTAACGACACTACCCACTGCTACCACAGACCTCTTTAGTTGCTCCACTTGCTTCGCATAATGTTGAAAGAAAACTCTGGAAGACTTCCAGCCAGTGAATGAGCGAAGATGTTCGAAATCCATACTATTGAAGAAATTTAAGGATGAGGCAACCTTCCTCGGATCATGACCTGCAGGTGTACTGTCTGGATCCACTCTGCGAATAAAATAGGTGATTTTCGCCCTTAGTTGTTTCAGCGATAAATTTGAGCCTGATGTTTCTCCCCTGAACAGTTGACCTCCCCTAAAGTCTGAAGTTCTACAAAAATAGACCTTTAGGCATTCCACTGGACATAGAGATGCATCTTCTTTCAGAGGGCAGATTCTCCAGGAACCCCACCTGTTGATGGGCAGCTCGTTCTTGGCGAGAAACGTAGGATCTGGAAACAGGTTCAGTTCTCCCCCATCCAAGAACTGAACACGACCTTCCTCTCTCGAGAGGGCTACTATTTCACTAACCCTGGCCCCCGACGCGAGTGCAAACAGAAAAATAACTTTGTTCCGTAACCGAAATACAAACCACGCTATTTACATTGGGTTTACTTTCGGCGTAGCTGAAATTGACGAGCCATTAGATTTTAACGAGGGTTTACTACCCCGCGCTAGTTAGCAGGGGTAGGGGGAGGGGTAGCTTGAGGGTAGCTTGCTATCCCTCCCCCCCTCACACACCGGTGAAATGTCTCGCTTCATTTTTGGCTCGGACGATGGGCAGACGTGCCTGTCTTCGTCCTCGCTTGGCAGCCATTATTTGTTTTGTCTTTACTTAATCTCTTACTTTTCTTATACTCAATATATATGTAAACATTTTTTCGTGTTTATGTATATATTTGAGTATAGAAATCAGTAAGTTTCCTTTTCAGAGTTCGTGCTTGTGTGTAGTGTACGATATCTCTGTGGAGCCCTCGGCAGTTAGGCCACCACGGTGTAATTTCAGGGGTCGCGATTGAGTTTGACTACGGTCTCTCTCTCTCTTGAGGTCGTTCACCCTTTACTACATTTTACCTTTACTACGTCTGAGTAGCTTCCTTCCTGTGTGGGTGTTGTTGCTACGCCGTACATTTTGTTTCAATTAGTTTATGAATCTAATTGTATTTGTTGTCTTTTCAGTTTTTGTAGAACGATTCCTTTCGGGGTTTTCGTTCTTCGTTTAGTGAACATTCATATTTAAATTACATAATTATAATTGTTATAATTCTGTGTTTGTTACAACTCTCCTTCCGTGAGTGTAAGTGGTTTTGAGGGCATGTGCCTGTTGTGTAATTCTTGTGTTCTTTTCCCTCGGGATTCCTCTTCGGAGTCTTCCTTGGGGAATGAATGTTAACCAATGATTTTTGTTTTTTTCACAGTTAACGATCTAGTTTCGTTTCTGTAATGTGGCAATGAAGCGAGCTGTCTTGTTGGGGCCTGGGGAATCTGCTGTTGCTGCCTCCCCTTAGATCTTCGTCAGGGGCGTGTCTCCTTCTCCTGGAAGTGCTCCCGTGATGACTGACAGCTCTCCAGTTCATTTTAGAACACTCAGGAGGCTCGCCTCCTTGGGTGGGTAACTTCCCTTCCGAGGGAAGTTTTCCCGTCCAGGCTTGTGTTTTTTTCCTTCGGGGGGAACTCCTCTTGCCTTTTTTTGTGCAACTATGCTCTTGGTGCTGAGCAGTCGCACCTGCAGTTACGCTCAAGGGGCTGAGCAACTGCAGGAGCCCCTCTTCGGAGGATTGCTCTTTGACCCGTCTCTTCTACGAAGTGTTCCTCTTTCGTTCGCGAGGGAGGACACTCATAGAGACTCCTTGTTGTTGCTGAAGGCTCAGTCCCCTTCGGGGGGCTTCCGAGCCCTACGGTCTCTCCTGCGAGTGCTTCTCCCCCGGGGGGGGAGTTCGCCACAGAGACTCCTCTTCCGAGGACTCCGTCTGCTGTTGTTGCTGAAGGCTCTATCCCCTTCGGGGGGCAGCTGAGCCCTACGGTCTCTCCCGCGAGTGCTTCTCCCCCGAGGGGGAGTGCACCACAGAGACACCTCTTCAGAGGCCTCCGTCTGCTGCTGTTGCTGAAGCCTCTGTCTCCTTCGGGGGGCAGTTGAGCCTACGGTCTCTCCTGCGGGTGCTTCTCCCCTGGGGGGGAGTTCACCACAGACTCCTCTTCAGAGGACTCCTCCTGCTGCTGTTGCTGAAGGCTCAGTTTCCCTTTGGGGATAGCTGTTGCCTACAGTCTCTCCTGCAAGTGACTCTTCCCCTCGGGGGTGGTCACGTTCAGAGACTCCTCTTCGGAGGTCAGAGGGTGTTGCACCTGTCCGAGGTCGTCTTCATCTTTGTTCGACGTTCTACGCAGAGGACCCTCCTCGACGAGTACCGACCGTTGCTGCTGCTTCTTTTGCCAGATCTTCTAGTCTTCACCTCCGTTCCTGGACGCAGATGCGCAGTGGGCGCCAACACATCCCGTTTACAACGGGCACCGGTACCTTCGGGTCTAAGGGGCTTATTCCACAGTGTGGGTAAGTCCCTTAAGTGCCAGGTTTTTTCCTGCGCGTCCACGATCTCCTTCGCGCGCAGTAGCTCTAGCGCTCGCCTGCTTTGGACCACAATCTCCGGTAACTGAGTCTCGCCGTAGATCTTCTTCCTGCTCGCCAGCGCTCATCTGTCCTTCTGGGCGCCAGCTCTCTTCAGTGCTCACCTGTTCTTCTGTGCGCCAGCTCTCTCCAGTTCGCCAGCGCACATCTGCGCGCCCTTTCCTGCTACGCGCCAGTGGGCGCCAACGGTTTTCCTGAACGCCCAGGATCGCCTGCTTGACAGCTCGCATCAGCGCTCTCCTTCCTGATGCACCAGCGCGCCTTCTGATTAGCGCGATGCGCGCTAACGTTCGCCCTCTCGCCCACGTTCTATCAGACCTGGACACGGACAAGAAGTCTTCTGTCGCCTTCTCGCCGTCAACCTTCTCTAGTCTCTTACGCGTCAGCGATCTCCTACGCGCCCGCGCTATTCTTCGCCTGCGCGCTAGCGTTTTTAACGCTCCATCGCTCGTCAACGCGCCAATGCCCGCCTACGCGCCATCGGTCTCCCGGCCGCCTGCGCTCGCCCTCGCGATCGCGTGCCCGCGCGACCACACGCCCACGTGCAAGCGCACCCATGTTCGCCCGCGCGCGAACCAACGGTGTTCCATCGCGCGAGTGCCAGCGCGATTCCTGCCAGTAAGCCATCGCTCGCCAACGCACCGTCGCTCGCCAACGCACCGTCGCTCGCCAACGCACCGTCGCTCGCCTACGCGTCATCGCTCGCCTGCACACTACAGTATCGGATTCCGACCGCCAGCTCTCGCCCTTCCAACCACGCTCGCCCTCCTTCTGCGCTCCCTCGCGCACTTTCGTCTGCGCGCCCACGCGCTTGCGTGCCCGCGCACGGGCGCGTCCACGTTCGCCCACGCGCGAACCATTGATTTACCATCGCACGAGCTCCAGGGCGATTGCGACCGCGATTCCCGTCGGGGTTTCGGAACACGGGCAACCTGGCGAGTCTTCTGGAGCGCATATTTCCAGAACACGGTCTTCACCACGTAAACGCAGAACATGGCACGTGCAAGAGCAGGAAGAATTTTCAGGGAGGTCTGAGCAACATTCTTCTTTCCAGAACCTGGTTTATCCCTTCCTCCTCACCATTCCCTGGAAGGGTCTTACCAGGGAGTTTTTCTTTCGAGATTTCTCCGTCGGGCAGGGGGTGACTGGTTTAGACCTTCCTCTTCACTATTTCGTGGAAAGGGCTTACCAGGCCTCCCCCCCCGGTTGCGACCCGAGGTTTTTGTACAAGGAAGCTCCAGGAAGATCATGGGTACTCTCCTTCTCTCGGGCTCAAGCACCCTTGCGTTCCGTCACCAAGTTTCGAACTTGCGGGCAAACTCAATGTTGGAGCATCTAGATGCAGTGACCGAAGGCTTCCTCTCGGGAGTCCCACCCGTGGATGTCAACAAGCTCAGACACTCTTCCATCCTTGGGAAGAGCTTGTTTGGGGCCAAGGACAGAGAAATGGACAGCTGTTGTGTGGAGGAAGTCGAATTCCGTTTTCACTCCTCCAAGGCACTTACTTCCAGACCCTGCGAGCCTCCGACGCTTCTTCATTCGGCCTCGTCAGCCCAGGTTATCGGAACCGGCTACGACAGCTAAGACAAGGTGTACAATAGCAGTCCCCTCCTGTCAGGGACAGGTAGGATGGGAAGTTCTTCCGGGGAGGCATAATCCTAGAGGGAAACTCTAGGATTGGCAACCCCCCTTGCAGGTCTCACGCTGGGGGGATGCCTAAGGTTACTCGTCCGGATAACAGCTTCCCGATGCCGATTCCTGCTCGATTTTCGCGTTCAGCCAAGGATATCGCGCCTCGCTCTTAACATCTCTCCTCCACTGTCGGCGAATCCAGTATCGCTGAGCCTCTATGCCATGGGTCGGCAAGAGGTTTGCCCGTTGGGCAGGAGCAGCCATGCTTTAGGAGAAGGTCCTCCATAGGGTCATCGACGGCTTCCCCCCGGCTTCTTCAGTCGATCCTTTCTTGTAGGAAAGTATCTGAGACGGGAGTTCCGTCGTCGACCTCTCAGCTCTGATCAAGTTTGTCGAACAAACTTCGTCCAGTGTGGAACAGCAGAGTCGATCAGACTGGTAACGAGACCGCAAGACTCCTTATGCCCTGGATTGGAAGGACTGGTACTTCCAGGTCCCATTCCATCCATCTTCCAGGAAGCACTTGGAAATCAGCCTAGAGTACAGATGTTCCTGCTTAAGATGCTGTGTGGCGATCCCGCCGCAGCATCGCAGGTTTTCACCACCAGAGAACTCTCCCTGCTTTCCTCATGGCCGCTCAGGAGCAGGCTTCCGCCTCCTTCGTTTTTTGGAGGTCTGGCCAACTCCGGAAGTCTCGGGTTCGACCTTCTTCAACACCGGGACAAGCTTCTGGGACTTTACCAAGAGTGAGGGATCATGGTAATTTGCTAGGAGCCTTCTCTACTTCTGCCTCAACATCTGGAATATCTAGCCATTATATTGACTCCTTCTCCGAGCCTTCCCTTCAGTTGACTGTGGCAAGGCTGAGGAGAGTCGCAGAACCTTTTCTCAGTCAAGGAGAGCTTTCAGCCTTATCTTGGAACGTTTCCTGGGTCTCCTTTCCTCATTGACCCGTCTACGTCCCGAACGGGCGCCTCAGGGTAAGTTCCCTGTTAGGCGGCCCAAGTTCCGGTGGAATCAAAGCAACGATTAACCAGACTTTCTGGCCCCTATGGGACCAGCGGAAGGATTAGACCTGCAATGGGTGTTGACCCGTGGAACCTCTTGCATGGGAGTGGATATTCTCGTCCTTTCCCCGCATTTGATGCTGTTCTTGGACTCGTCAAAGAAAAGGGGGGGGGGGGGCATGTTCTGGTTCAGGCCTATGGTCAGGACCTGAGGGGTACCTCCTCATCATTCAGGTAAGCTTAGAGGCCGTAGTCTGGCCCTTCTACAGATCATACAGATCCTACCGAGTCGCTCTGTGCGCGACAACTCCATGGTACTGGCGTATTCCAACCAGCAGGGAGGTACATTTTCATACTTTCGCATCTTGCGGTAGGGATACCGAGATGATCCGAAGTCCACTCGATACCGCTGTTGGCTCGCTCATTCCGGGCAGGGGAATGTTCTCTCCGACAATCTGAGCAGAGCCTCACAGATAGAGAGCACCTGAGGGTCTTTGGCCTCTAGTAACCAGCAAGTCCTGGCCTGGGGGACCTGATCACGACAGCCAGGAAATTCAAGCTTCCGCTGTACTTCCCTCCAGTCTCAGACCCCAAGACACTTTGGCAAGATGCTTTCCGGTTACGGTGGGACAGCATCGACGCCTACGCCTTCCCACCATTGTTGTCTGTTGAGGAGGGGTCTCAACGAGACCAGGTTGTCTGTCAACCTTTCGATGGCCCTGAGAGCTCCGCTGCAACTATACGCAGTACGTTTTCCGGATCTTCTGCATCCCCTGACGGAACTCCCGGGAGAGCTTCTTCCACGACACAGGCTACTCAAACAACCACACTACAACATCCTTCACAAGCAGTAGCATCGCTTCGGCTTCACGCCTGGAGACACTACGCCGCCTCCTCACGAAGAGACAACCCGCAACAGGCGCGGAGCGAAGGTCGCGTCACCTGCGATAGTCATCCGCAGGGGTCTACCAGGCGAAGTGGAGAGTCTAATGTGGTTGGTGTCGTGGGAGAAGGACCTCTTCCCTTGAGGCCTCTACTCCAGCAATAACGGAGTTATGGCTTAACGGCGGGAGGAAACTCGTTTCCACTCTCGGCAGTGAAGCCTATCGCTCAGCCTTTCCCTGGCCTTCAGGCTGAGAGGAATAGGTTTTTTCCTTCCCGCTGGATCTTTCTTCGCTCATGCGTAGCTACGAATGTACCTGCCCCCAGTCGGAGTGAGACCTCCTCCAAGGAGCATGGTTCGGACTCTTAAGTCCCTTAAGAGATCTTCTTACGAACCATTACGTCAGGCCTCTGATCGTCGTCAGTCTTGGAGGACAGTGCTCCCACTCGCTCTGGCCTCGGCCAGTGTGTAGGCAATCTTCATGGTCTCGTACGACTCCTCCCTTTCAAGAGAATAGGGGGAGGTAACATTCAGGTTTGCTCCTGAGTTGTTTTCTAGACTCAGAATCTTGGAGTCCCGGACCTTCGGTTCGACTCCTTCATGATTTCGAGTCTCCGTTCTGTATCAGATGACCCAGACCTTCTCCTTCTTGCCAGTAAAGGAACCGAGGGGTTATCTTTGAGAACAGCTGCAGTTTGTCCTCACGTGCAAGCCGGTTTGGGAGCACAGGAAGGACACGGGAGAGTCACCAGTATACCTTTTCAGCTCGGACTCAAGGGCATTCATCTCGACCTGAATCCAGACCCTCCCCCGTCTCGTCGCCCTACAGCACGATGTCGGATACATCGCAACGTCCCTCGCCTTCAAGAAGAACTACTCTGTGACGCAGGTGCTACAAGCTGGAGTCTGGAAGCGTCTAATGACCTTCGCAGCCCACTTCCTGCAGGACGTGACCCACAGGGGTATCGATACGTTTCTATCGCTCTGTGGTAGCTACACAACAGCTGGTCTAACCTCAGGCTCCTTTTTGGACAGGTAGCAGAAGGTTGAGGGCATTGTTACCAGGTTTTAGACTGCATGAACGGAAGAAGTATGTCTGGCCCTTACTTCTTTCTTCATCGTACCCCTCTACTGGGGAAGCAGCATCCTGGTCTCAGCATAGCTGACCTCAAACCTCTGCAGGTAAACCATGCTTCCTTGTGTTCCAAGTATTGAGACAATACTGTCGCGTCCCCCATACCCTGACGAGGTGGTATTGGGAACGTCCTAACCCAGAGTTTCCCTCTTAATGAGAGAATGCCTTGATGAAGTCATTGAGCTTCAGCACGGCATTCTATTCCCGTGCTGAAACTTGGTGACGGGCAAGAGGGCTCTCGAACTTGGGGAAATTGCTCCCCCAGTTTGAATCAAAATATCTCTTTCTTATCTTTTTCTTCCTCTTTATATTGCTTCAACCTTCTCCTAATATTATAAACTTTCTTTCATGATGATGTCCCAACCCTATAAGTAAAATTTTCCATATGTATATGTGTATATTTTTACATATATATGTATGTTTATTATCTTTTTTTTTTTTTTTTTTTTTTCTCTATTGCATGGATGTTTCTACATCTGTTATTGCCACTTGGGCGGATGTTTCTACATCCGGTATTGCTGCCTGCTTTGATGAATGGGAAAGGTGTCACGGTTGGGAGGTGTTTGTGCTCAAAGCTATATTTGAGAGTATTGGATGATCTCAGCCATCCCGAAGTTGGTTTGGACCTTTTTGGCGGAACTATTCTCAAGTGTTGGGTCTTCGGAATCCAGGGGGATCCAATGCTTGGGGTAGGACTCTCGGCTTTTGGCCGGAAGCCCGTCATTACAGATATGGGGAGGATGATTCCATAGTTTCTTGGTCTCAGTCCTAACAGGCGGGTTCAGCTTACACCTGTGCCTCTATATCTGTTTTGATGCTATCCTTCGGGTAGGGTATGGAGTGGACCATCTGGGAAGTATACTCTCACTGTGCCGGTAGTGGAGAGTGCAAATTTCCTTCCCAACATGTGATGCCTTAATGTTCTCAAGCAGGTAAATCAAACTATTCAAAAGATCACTCTTCTCTTTTCTTTATTCTGATGGATTCTTGTGAGAATGACCCCCACCTCCCCTGGGTATGCTGACTCGCCCCCGGCACTTTTGACGACCTCTGGCAATTCATTTAAAGAAAACTCCGTTGACGACGTAGGAACTAAAAAGGACTGTTCTTTAAACATTCGGAAAAAGGGTAATTTGGGCAACACAGGAAAACTGAAAGTCCTGCACGTTACCCAAATCCCTTTAGAAGCTAATTATGATGTGCTACATAAAATATTTGAGTGTTACGGATCATTAAAAGAAATTAGAATGAAACTTCAAGATGATAATTGGGAATCTTGGTTATCATTTAATTGTCATGAGGAAGCATTTAATGCAAGCTGTAACATTGTTGATATTAAAGTAGGTAATATGAGTGTTAAGGGTGCTCTGTGTGATGGGGCACCTAATGATCTGGATGTCTACAGACCAGCAGACTGGGCTGATAAAGATATAGAGGCAGATATGCCATCCCAAAGAAATCCAAAACCACCAATGTGGCTTCTTGCTCAATCTGTAGGAGGTACGGAAAATTATTTCAAGATATGCAAATTTCTTCAGAGGAAGGTAGGTACGATCGCACCTGGAGATATATCTCGATTCGGGAAGAAAAGTTACTTGATAAAGGCCAAGTCATACACACAGTCTGTTATACTGTCCAATTTGAAGACAGTAAATGATGATATAAAATTGGACATCAAACCCCATCTAAACTTTAGCTATGGAAGGAGAGTGGTTTTTAATAGGGATCTGTTTGAATTTACTGAAGAGGAGATATTGGTTATGTGTCCTCTATCAGTGTGGAAAGTACATAAAGTACCTGGAACATCAATGATTGTTCTTACTTTCCAGGATGCTGATGTACCTTTCCACATAGACATAGAAAACGAAAGGATCAGAGTTCAACCTTTTAAGCAGAAGCCACTGCAATGTTATAATTGCTTTAAATTTGGACATCCTTCCAAAGTTTGCAATAATGAAAAAATTTGTAATACTTGCTCCAATATTTACCATGGGGATTGTACACTTGAGGCAAGGTGCTTAAACTGCAACTCTAATCATAAATCTAATGATAGGAGCTGCCAGTTTTATAAGTTAGAAGAGGCTGCCCTCAATAAATCAATTATTGAACATGTAAGCGTGGGGCATGCCAAGAGATTATTAAATAAATCTAATACTTATGTAAAGACATTAAAAACAGGAGAAAAAGTTCCTCGGGAATCATCTCACCCACCTACTACTGTAGGTAGTTCTCGAAAAAGGAATTCACCATCTATTGATAAAGTGCTGCATAAGACAAGAATATCTCCTCCTAAAGATTTATCATTGAGTATCAACCAAAAGACATTGCCCACCACTATCAAACCTTTGTCCCCCATTACAAAGGATAGTACTAACCTCTCCCAGGCCATATCCTTGCCTGATTCAATGGAGATTCCACCTGACACCAAGTTATCAGGTGTACCTGTAGTGGGGAAGGTACAAAAACCTGGTAACTCGCAACCTATTAATCGTAAAAGAGAGAGACCTCCATCTCTCTCACCCCCTTCCATAAGAAATACTAGAATTATGACATCAAATAAATATGATGTTTTGTCTGTTGATGTTGGCGATCAACCAGAAGACAATTTAAATAAATCAGAAATTCAAGTTGAGGTCCACCATCCCCCTCAACAAATATATAAAAAAGATACAAAGAAAAACACCAACGTAAAACCCAACATAACAAGACCATCTCTGAAGAAACCTACAGGTAATAATGTTAGATTAAAAACTGCTAATGGGAAGACCTCATCCAAGATGTCTTCCCGAAATAATCCATAGTTTTCTCGTCAATGTTGCAATGGAACTGTCAGGGTTTAAGGGCGAAATTTGAAGAACTTAAGCTCCTAATTCATGAACATTCCCCCATAATTGTATGTCTACAGGAAAGTATGCTTGATGCTAACACTCCTAGTCCTCGAGAGTATGTTAGCTATAGAACACCATATAATCATCAAGCAGGGAGCCATGGTGGAAGTCTCATGTACGTTCGTCGAGATGTTTCCCAAATACCTATGTCTATATGTACAACGCTGCAGGCAGTGGCTGTACAAATTGATATAGGAAGAAAATATACAATATGCTCTCTCTACTGTACTTGCCTCCAAATGATAATACAGTATTTTATATGATGATTTAGCAGAGGTCATTCAACAACTCCCTCAACCATTTCTCTTACTGGGAGATATGAATGGTAGGCATCCTTTATGGGGTGATATTTTAGCAAACACAAGGGGCAATATTATCTCATAAATTGTGGAGAATGAGGATGTGGGACTCCTTAATACAGGAGAGCCCACCCGCTTCCATGTTCAGACAGGTACTTTGTCATGCATTGACCTTTCAGTTGCAAGCTCTAACTGCCTTCTTGATTTTGATTGGAGGACATTAGATGATTGGCATACTAGTGATCATGCACCAATCATAAACACCAACAAGGGTCCGCCTTTGCAAAGATCGCCACGTTGGAATCTAGACAAGGCAGACTGGGTTAAATTTTCCGAGCTAAGTGAAATCGAAGGGAGAGCAGAACAGTTTGAAAGTATTGATGATGCCATAGACCTCCTGAATGGAACTCTTCATACAGCAGGAATCAATTCGATTCCCAAAACCGCAGGACTATTCAAAAGACGACCAGGAATTTTTATTAGAAACCTTTAATGGTCTATGGGCATGGGCTTCCCATACATCCCCTGATTCCTGGCATACTTCAATTATAATTCCAGGCCACAAGTCTGGTAAAGACCCAGAACTGCCATCTAGTTATAGGCCCATATCCTTGACCAGTTGCATATGCAAACTATTTGAGAGAATGATCAACAACAGACTTGTGTGGTATCTAGAATCAAAAAATCTTTTATCTAACAGGCAGTTTGGTTTTAGGAAGAACCGAAGTACTCTAGACCCTTTGCTGATGTTATAAAGGGAAATTTCAAATGCCTTTTCTAACCAAAACCAGGTAGTGGGTGTTTTTTTTTTACCTCGAAAAGGCATATGACACCACCTAGAGGGGTGGTATTTTAAAGCAATTGGCCTCATGGGGTATAGGAGGAAATATGTTCTCTTTTATTGAAGAATTTTTATCAAACCGCTCAATTAAAGTGAGAGTAGGGTCAGAGCTATCTTCATCCTACATGCAAGAAGAAGGTGTCCCCCAAGGCAGCGTATTGAGTGTGACCTTGTTTGGTGTTGCTATTAATAGTCTCGTGAGTCACATACCTCCTGGCATACAAGGATCACTATTTGTAGATGACTTTGCAATTTATTGTAGTGGATCATCTGCACTACAAGCATGCCAAAATCTTCAAATTGCAATAAATGCTGCTTCCGCATGGGCAAATTCTCGTGGATTCATGTTTTCTCCTCAGAAGACCAAAGCCATTCGCTTTACTCGTACTCGTAAAAGGGAAGAGATCCCCACCCTTTTCTTAAATGATTGCATTTTGCCATATGAGGATAATGTCAAGTTTCTTGGAGTCATTTTCGACAAGAAAATTACATTTGGTCCCCATATAAATGACCTATCTATCAGGGTTAAGAAGTCACTGAACATTCTGAAAGGGGTATCGCATTTTGATTGGGGTGCTGATAGAACAACTTTGCTTAGAATTTATACATCTTTGTGTCTGAGCAAGTTAGACTATGCATGCCAAATATATGGGTCAGCTACAAAGACTTTACTTGGAAAACTTGATATTGTTCACAATGCTGAGCTTCGCATCTGCACAGGTGCTTACAGAACATCTCCCATTGACAGTCTCTATGTTGATTCTGGCATACCTCCCCTTTCCATTTGCAGAGAGGAGTTGAGTTTGAGGTTTTTAGCTAGGTCCCTTGCTGTGAGAAACAATCCTAACTGTAAATATGTTAGGGCGCCTTTAGATCGGGCTCCTAACAGATCTAGAGTGCCTAAGCCTTTGGAAGTACAGCTGAAAAATGATGCTAGAGAAGTAGGCTTGTTAACAGCACAGATAGCAGAGGTAGGATATCCCAAGTCTCCTCCTTGGTGTAATCCACCTGTTAAAGTATGTTTTACGGCAGGAGGGAAAAATACCTTGCCTAGTAGGGTAATGAAAAGTGAGTTTTTAAATCATGCTGCTCATTATCATGGGAAACATGTTTTTACAGATGGCTCCAAATCGGCTGCAGGAGTTGGAAGTGCAGCTGTGGTGGGGGATATTGTTATTAGAAGGAAACTCCCATCTTCTTGTTCAATATTTACTGCTGAGCTGTACACAATAATTTTCGCAGTCCAACATATTTTTAAAAATGGCAACCAAAATAGTTTTTATACAATTTTTACGGACTCCAATAGTGTTTTACTCATTAAAACAAATTATGCCAGGCCAACATCTAGTACAAGAGGTGCAGGACTGGTTAGTACTTCTGCAGTCTAGGAAGAGTATCAGTGTTCACTTCTGTTGGGTCCCTGCCCATGTTGGGGTGGATGGAAATGAACAAGTAGATAAGGCAGCAAAGGAAGCTTCAGGGCTAAGTAATCCATCCCCCTTGAGCATTCCTTACAAAGATCTTAAAAGTGAGATTCATCTTTACTGTTAAAATAAGTGGCAAGCTCGATGGTCTGAACTGACCACCAATACAAAATTGAAACAAATCCACCCATTGGTGGATAAATGGTCATCTTGTAATTCTACAAGTAGGAGGGATACCATTATTTTAACTAGGCTGCGTATTGGCCATAGACATGCAACGCACAATTATTTAATGAAGAGTGGGTAAGGGAGACAGGCCCCTCTTTGTAATACCTGTCAAGTGACAAAGGATGTTAAACATATTCTAGTCGATTGTCCTGTTTTTAATCTTCAGAGGAGGACACATTTACTCCAGGACAAACCTTTAAGAGATATACTGGGGGAAAACTGTAATACCCTGAACTTGAGAAAATTTATACAAAGTATTGGGTTATATTACGAGCTATAATTGATTTTATTAATTTATTTATTTATTTTACCCTTTTAATCCCTATTTATTTCACATCTAGATTTTATTTTATGAAAGTGTTGCGATTTGTATAAAAGGTTAAAATGATACTAAATGGTGTGAGTATACAGATATGATTGAATGATTTTCGTTATATAGCACTGAATGGCCTTTGATGCCCCAGTGCTTGGCTTAATGCCTAAATCCTATATTCAATTCAATTCAATTCCATGAGTGGGTAACTTCCCTTCCGAGGGAGGTTCCCTTCCCAGCTATGAGTTTTTTCCCCTTCAGGGGGGGCCAACTTCTCTTGCCTTAATAATTCCTGGTTGTTTTTTTCCTGGTCTTCTGGCGGTTATGCTCTTGGTGCTGAGCGACCGCTTTTGTAACCATGCTCTAGGGGCTGAGCGGTTGCAAGGCCGGACCATGGAATTCGTGCGATTATGCTCTTGGTGCTGAGCGGTCGCACTTGCAGCTACGCTCAAGGGGCTGGGCAGCTGCAGGAGCTCCTCTTCGGAGGGTTTCTCTTTATGGTCAGCTTGCTGATCCAACGGCCCTAAGGGGCGCCTTCATCAGTTCTGGTCTCTTCTACGAAGTGTTCTCCTCTCTCATTCGCGAGAAGGACACTCATAGAGACTCCTCTTCGGTGGACTCCCCTGCTGTTGTTGCTGAAGGCTCAGTTCCCCCCTCCGAACATCCTTCGAGGGGGCAGCTGAGTCCAACGGTCTCTCCTTCGAGTGTGTCTCACCCTCGGGGGAGTTCACTAACAGAGACTCCTCTTCGGAGGACTGATGATGGTGCTCCTGTTCGTGGTCGTCTTCATCTTCAGCCGCAGAGGATCCTCCTCGACGAGAACAGACCGTTACAGCTGGTTCGCTAGACCTTTCGGCAGATCGTTCGCGATCTCCGACACCTGCCAGACCTCGACAGGCACTGGTCCCTTCGGGGCTAAGGGCTTATCTCACAATGTGAGTAAGTCCCTTAGTGCCAGGTTTTTACCTGTGCAACCTTGTTCTCCCGCGCAGTAGTTCGCAAACACTCCTGCTTTGGACCAGTCTTCTACTGAATTAACACTCCAGCGATCTCCTGTAGCTGAGTCTTGCCGTAGATCTCCTGATCGCCAACGCTTCTGGGACCTTCTGTGCGGCTACGCGCCTTGTGCACCAACGATTTCCTGAACGCCCACGATCGCCTGCTCGCCGGCGCACATCTGATCGCCCTTTTCTGATGTGCGCAATGCGCGCCAACGTTCGCCCTCGCGCCCACGATCTCCGGATCTGGGCGCAAGCAGGGAGATTATTTCTTCACTGAACTCCACGTTCACCTGCTCGCCAGCGCACATCTGCGCCCCCTTTCCTGATGTGCGCAATACGCGCCGACGTTCGCCCACGCGCCCACGATCTTCGGATCTGGGCGCAGGCAAGGAGTTTATTTCTTCGCCTCCTCGCCGACGATCTCTCTGGTTCTGCACCCTCGCTGATATCTTCTGGCCGCTCATATCTTCTGGCCACGCAACTACGCGCCTACGATCTCCCGGTTCCTGCCTCGTCGCGCGCAGTTCAAGAAGTTCTTACGCTAGCACACAGGGGCTCACAGGTTCTTCTGGACTCGCAGCGCCCTTCTGGAGTTTCGCGCCAGTTCCAGCGCGCCAACGCACCAGCACGCTTCCACTTCACACCACGCCGCCCAGGAGACACCTAAGCTAGCGCACGGGCGCTCACAGGTACCCCTGGGCTCTCCTTGCGCGCCAGCGATCTCCTAAGCGCCCCCCTCTTAATGAGAGAATGCCTTGATGAAGTCATTGAGCTTCAGCACTGCATTTCATTCCCGTGCTGAAACTTGGTGACGGGCAAGAGGGCTCTCGAACTTGGGGAAATTGCTCCCCCAGTTCGAATCTAAATTTCTCTCTTTCACCTTTTTCTTTTTCTCAATATTACTTCGACCTTATCCTAATTTCATAAGCTTTCTTTAGTCTTGCTTTCCAAACTCTATGAGAAAAATTTCCCTCATTATGTGTGTGTATATATTATGTACATATATATTTATTATTTTTTTTTTTCTCCTATGGCTTGGATGTTTTTACATCCATTGTAGCCCCGGCGGGGATGTTCATACATCCTTTATTGCTGCCTGCTTTGATGAGTGGGAGGAGGTATCACGGTTGGTAGGTGTTTGCATTCAAAGCTATATGTGAGAGTATTGGATGATTTCAGCCATCCCGAAGATGGTTTGGACCTTTTTGGCAGAACTATTCTCAAGTGTTGGGTCTTCGGAATCCAGGGGGATCCAATGCTTGGGGTAGGACTCTCGGCTTTTGGCCGGAAACCCGTCATTATAGATATGGGGAGGATGATTCCATAATTTCTTGGTCTCAGTCCTAACAGGCGGGTTCAGCTTACACCTGTGCCTCTACAGTATATGTTTTGATGCTATCCTTCGGGTAGGGTATGGAGTGGACCATCTGGGAAGTATACTCTCATTGTGCCGATAGTGGAGAGTGCAAATTTCCTTTCTGACGTGTGATGGCCTAACATTCTCGAGCAGGTACATCAACCATTTTCTCTCTCTTTCGTCTAATGGATTCTTAAGGAACGAACCCCCATCCCCTGGATACGCTGACACTCCCCCGGCACTGTTGACGACCTCTGCTAATGTGATAAGGGAAAGCTCTGTTGATGACCTCGGAACGGGAAAGGACCATTCTACTGATATTTCTAAATCGAGTAATTTGGGTAACACGAGGAAACTTTGAATCCTCCATGTTACACAAATTTCAATAGAGACAAATTATGATGATCTATGTAAAGCATTTGAATGCTATGGATGCATAAAAGAAATAAGAATGAAACTTGGGATTCATGGATATCTTATAGTAGTTATGACGAAGCATTTAGTGCAATAAGTAACTTGAATAATATTGAAATTAATAACTTGAATGTCGCGGCTGCTCTCTGCGATAAGGTACCAAAAGATTTGGATGTGTACAGGCCTGCCGATTGGTTGGAAAAAGACGCAGATTTAGTTATGCCCTCCCAGAGAAATCCAAAACCACCGATGTGGCTTATAGCTGAATCAAAGGGGGTTACAGGGAATTATTTTAAGATATGCAAATTGATTCAGAAAAAAGTAGGAACTATTGCACCAGGCGATATATCTCGTTTCGGAAAAAATAGTTTCTTTATCCATGCCAAATCCAGTACACAGTCGGTAATATTGTCCAATATGAAAATAAGTAATGATGACATTAAGTTAGATGTCAAACCCCACCTAAATTTTAGCTACGGAAGGGGCGTAGTTTTTAACAGAAATCTATATGATTTTACAGAGGAGGAGATACTGGCCATGTGTCCATTAAATGTATGGAAAGTTCATAAAGTCCCAGGTACAGTGAACCCTCGTTTATCGCGGTAGATAGGTTCCAGTCGCGGCCGCGATAGGTGAAAATCCGCGAAGTAGTGACACCATATTTACCTATTTATTCAACATGTATATTCAGACTTTTGAAACCTTCCCTTGTACGTAGTTCTGTTAACAAACTACCCTTTAATGTACAGAACACTTAATGCATGTACTACAGTACCCTAAACTAAAACAGGCACAAATATTAAAGGTGATTTTATATCATGCATTTCCTAAACGCTAAAAAGCACGATAAAAAATGGCAACCAATGTTTTGTTTACATTTATCTCTGATCATAATGAAGAAACAAACTGGAGGTAGAGCTTTGCTTATTACCCAGACATATTTCCCATACTTTTCCCTTAGAACTACATCACATATTCCTACTTTAGATATATATATATATATATATATATATATATATATATATGTATATATATATATATATATATATATATATATATATATATATATATATATATATATATATATATATATATATGTGTGTGTGTGTGTGTGTGTGTATATATATATATATATATTTATATGTATACACATATACATACCTACATATATACATAAATACATGCATACATATATATATATATATTACTGTATATATATGGGTTATGGAAAAAATCCGCGAAGTGGTGAATCCGCGATGGTCGAACCGCGAAGTAGCGAGGGTTCACTGTACATCAATGATAATCCTTACGTTCCAGGATGCTGATGTACCTTTTCATATTATTATCGAGAACGAAAGGATTAAAGTAAGACCCTTCAAGCAGAAGCCATTGCAATGCTTTAATTGTTTTAAATTTGGGCACCCGTCCAAAGTTTGCAAAAATGAGAAGATGTGTGGTATTTGCTCCAAATCTTACCATGGAGAGTGTGCACTTGGAGCCAGGTATTTAAATTGCAGCTCGAATCACAAATCCACAGACAAGAGCTGCGAGCTATATAAGTTGGAGGAAGCTGCCCTCAACAAATCAAACTTAGAACATATAAGTGTGACCCATGCCAAAAGACTATTAAATAAATCAAATAAATATTCTAAGGCATTAAAATCAAACCAACCTAGCGCTGCCAATAGCTAAAAAAAAAGTATACTATCTGACAAAATGTCAAATAACGAGGTAACCATATTACCTCCTGAGGCTTTACCACGGTGTATTAACACTAGGTCATTGCCCATTGCTGTACAGCCTTCAGCCGCCATTACAAAAAGTAATACAAACCTCTCTCAGGCCATGTCCTTGCCTGATCTGATGGAGGTTCCACTTAAGACTTACTTACCTGATGCACCTGTTGTGGGAAAGGTGCAAAAACCTCGAATCCCACCATCTATTAATCGTAAAAGAGAGAGACCTCCATCTCTCTCTCCACCCTCCATTAGAAACGTTAAGGTTATGACATCAAATAAATTTGATGTTTTGTCTGTTGATGTTTCTAATGAACCAGAAGATGAACTGAATAAATCAGAAATTCAAGTTGAGGTCCACCATCCACCTCAACAAATAGATAAAAAGAATACAAAGAAAAACACCAACGTTAAACCCAACATAACAAGACCACCTCTGAAGAAACCTCCTGGTAATAATGTTAAATTAAAAACTGCTAATGGGAAGACCTCATCCAAGATGTCTTCCAGAAATAATCCATAGTTTTCTCCATTTTGCAATGGAACTGTCAGGGTTTGAGGGCGAAATATGAAGAACTTAAGCTCCTAATTCATGAACATTCCCCCATAATTGTATGTCTACAGGAAAGTATGCTTGATTCTAACACTCCTAGTCCTCGAGAGTATGTCAGCTATAGAACACCATATAATCAACAAGCAGGGAGCCATGGCGGAAGTCTCATGTACATTCGTCGAGATGTTCCCCAAATACCCATGTCTATACGTACAACCCTGCAGGCAGTTGTTGTACAAATTGATATAGGGAGAAAATATACAATATGCTCTCTGTACTTAACCTCCAAATGATAATATTTTATATGATGATTTAGCAGAGGTCATTCAACAACTCCCTCAACCTTTTCTCTTACTGGGAGATATGAATGGTAGACATCCTGTATAGGGTGATGTTTTGGCCAACACAAGGGGCAATATTATCTCATCAATTGTGGAGAATGAGGATGTGGGACTCCTTAATACAGGAGAGCCCACACACTTCCATGTTCCGACAGGTACTTTGTCATGCATTGACCTTTTAATTGCAAGCTCTAACTGCCTTCTTAATTTTGATTGGAGGACATTAGATGATTGGCATACTAGTGATCATGCACCAATCATTATAAACACCAACAAGGGTCCGCCTTTGCAAAGATCGCCACGTTGGAATCTAGACAAGGCAGACTGGGTTAAATTTTCCGAGCTAAGTGAAATCGAAGGGAGAGCAGAACAGTTTGAAAGTATTGATGATGCCATAGACCTACTGAATGGAACTCTTCATACAGCAGGAGTCAATTCAATTCCCAAAACAACAGGGTTATTCAAACGACGACCAGTCCCGTGGTGGTCTTCAAAACTAACTGCACTCCACAGAGCCACAAGAAGATCTCTAACACGATTGCATAGACGCAGAACTGATGAGAATTTAACTATGTACAAGAAATGTAGAGCGCAGTTCCGTCGTGCCATGAAAGAAGCAAGGCGCCAGTCATGGATGTCTTTTGTTTCCTCCATTAACAGTAGAACACCACCATCTTCTGTGTGGAGGAAAGTAAAAAAGATAGCTGGCAAATTCAGCCCCAACCCACCACCAGTGTTGAAGGTGAATGGTCAGTATGTAACTGAAGCAAATGAAGTTAGCAATGCCCTGGCTAATCATTTTTCATATGTATCCAGCAAGTGTGAAGGAGCCCCTGGTCACCAGTATAGGAGCACTGAAGAAAAGAAAATTTTAAATTTTGCAACAAGAAGGGAAGAGTCGTATAATTCTCCTTTCACTGAAAGAGAATTTGATTCCGCACTTGCTCATTGCAACGATACAGCCCCTGAACCCGATGGAATTCCATATGCAATGATTAAACATGTACATTTTAATACAAAGCTATTTATTTTAAGCATTATTAATAGAATATGGCATGATCATAGTTACCCAAGTGTTTGGGAACTAGCCATTATTTTAGCCTTTTTAAAACCCGGTAAAGACAAGTTTTTAGCAGCAAACTATCGTCCTATTGCATTGACATCTTGTTTATGTAAAATCATGGAGAAGATGGTCAATGCAAGGCTGATATGGTACCTTGAAAAGAAAGGTATTTTATCACAGATTCAATGTGGATTCCGAAAAATGCACTCAACGACTGATGTGTTGATACGACTTGAGTCTTCTATTTGTGAAGCCTTTGCTTCCAAACAGCACCATGTTACAGTATTTTTTGACCTTGAAAAGGGATATGATACCACATGGAGATATGGTATTCTTAAAACCATTCATGAATTGGGATTGAGAGGAGAGCTGCCACTATTTATTCAGGCATTTCTTTCACGTAGAGTTTTTCAAGTGAGAGTGGGGGAAACTCTATCAGAGAGTAAGTGCCAGGAAGGAGGAGTTCCTCAGGGTAGTGTGCTGAGTGTAACCCTTTTTGCATTAGCAATTAATGGGATATCCTCAGCCATTCCCCAGGATGTTCTCTCAACATTATTTGTGGATGATCTCTCAATATCATTTGCGGGCACTAGAATGGCAATGGTTGAGAGAAAAATCCAACTCTATTGATAAAATTATCCAGTGGGCTGACATGAATGTACTGTATTTAAGTTCTCGACAAGTAAAACTACCATTGTCCATTTTGGTCGTATCCGGGGAGTACATCCAGACCCGGATATATACATTAAAGGTCAACGGATACCATGTGTATCGGAAACCAAATTTTTAGGTTTGATTTTGACTGTAGACTTACATGGGTTTCTCACCTAAAAGCGCTAAAAGCTAAATGTGTTGAAGCTCTGAATATCTTAAAAGTATTGTCCCATACATCATGGGGGGCAGACCGCAATACTATTTTAAAATTATACAAGGCCTTGATTTTTTCCAAAATTAATTATGGTTGTGAGGTATATTCTTCAGCCACCCCAAGCCGGTTAAAAATATTAGACTCGATACATCATGCAGGTATTAGATTGTCTACTGGAGCTTTTAAAACCTCGCCTATCCCAAGTCTCCTTGTTGATGCTGGAGAGTTACCTCTAGACCTTTACCGAATGTCTTCCATTCTTCGGTATTGGTTTAGATTGCAAAGACTCCCCAACTCTCTAGCCTTTCAGACTGCAAGCCTTGTAAGACACGCATCATACTTTGAGTTGCACCCAAAATCTCCTCAACCTTATGGCTTTCGGGTGAAACGATTATTAAATAGTCTGGATATAATTAGAAATAAGGTACTTCCACTCAAGGTATCATCAACGCCTCCATGGAAGTTACCAGAGATATCTTTTTGTAAATATTTTATTGGAGATAAGAAGAATATGTCAGACCTAGAAGCCAGGTCTCTTTTTAATGAACATGTTAAAGAACATAGAGGATCAACTTTTATCTATACTGATGGCTCCAAATCTGATGCTGGCGTTGGATTTGGAGTACATAGTAATGGTTTTAATTGTAGAGGTGCACTTCCTCTGACCGCTTCCATATTTACTGCCGAACTGTATGGCATATTAACCGCTATTGAGAAAATAGCGTTTGAGAAGGAAGGTAATTTTACAATTTTTAGTGATGCAAGGAGTGTCCTTCAAGCTATGGAAGTTTTTAATTCTAATAACCCTCTAGTTTTAAAGATTTTAGAATGGCTTTTCCTTATTGGACGGAGAGGTATAACAGTTCAATTTTGTTGGGTTCCAGCACATGTAGGCTAGGTGTGTCCGGGAATGAGAAGGCAGATAGACTGGCTAAGGAGGCTGCATCCGAGTTGCTGCCAAGAAGGTATCCCATTCCCTGTAATGATTTCTTACCTGACATCAAGAAATTGGTTTGCAATAAATGGCAACAGCAATGGGATAGTCAAGATGGCAATAAAATGAGGGAAGTAACAAATGACATATCTCCTTGGAGGTATAATATGATGCCCCGAAAATGGGAGACGTCTCTTTGTCGTCTCCGTATTGGTCACACTCGGTTGACACATGAGTTTCTGCTGAAGGGCCAACACCAACCGTATTGTGACAGCTGTTTAGTACCTCTAACAGTAAGGCATTTGTTGACCGAATGCCCCAATTATAACAACTTGCGGAATAGATATTTGTTTGAGGCTCGAGGTGAGGGTGGACGGTTCATCCTTGCCAAGATTCTTGGAAATGATGTGTCCTACCATGCAAGTAGCATTTTTAGATTTCTTTCAGAAGCAGGTCTTCTGAAAAATATTTAACTTATGACATTCAATTTTTATGATTTTAATTGAATACTCTTTAATTTTTTATTTTATTTCATTTTTTATTTTTGTATACATAAATTAAATGTTACCGGCATCAATGACCTTAGATGTCAGGATGCCTGAAAACTTTAAATCATTCATTCATTCGTCAGCCGACGGGCAACGGTCCCTTCGGGGAAAAGGGTTGCTTCCCTCGGTGTGGGTTCTTCCCTTGCGCGTCAGGGTTCCCCTGCGCGCCCTTCTGCAGTGTTAGTGCACAGGCGCTCTCCTGATCGTCAGCGCTCTCCTGTTCGCCAGCGCTCTCCTGTTCGCCAGCTCTCCCCTGATGATCGTCGTCCCTCTTCTCGCCAGCGCTCTCCTGAGGACATCCTTCAGCCTGTTGTTCCTGTTGAGCACCCAGTGCGCCAGCGTTCCTGAGCGCTCTAGATCTCCTGCTCGTCTGTGCGCACCTGCGCTCCCAGTTCCTGACTCGCGCCCTCTGCGCCCACGCTCGCCTGACCGACCTAGAACTTCGGTTCAGGTCTTGACCAAGGACTCTTCTCCTTGCCCTCACGATCCTGCTCGTCAGCCTGTTACAGCGCAATAACGCCCGCGGTCTCCATCGTGTATCTCCAAGATGCCTGTACGCCCACACGCCTCCTGTTCCTGAACCCGTTCGTGAGCGTTCGCCTCTGTGTCCCGCGCCGGCAGCTCCCTCACAGGATTCCACGCGTCGGCCTCCTGCTCGCCAGCGATCACCAGCACGCCAGCGATCACAGACGCGTCAACATTCGCCTGCTCGTCAGCGATCTCCTGCACGTCAACGGTCCCCGGCTCGTCAGCGATCACCTGAACATCGGCGATCTCCAGACCACCCGCGTGGCCTATCGCCTGTGCGCAAGCGTTCTCCAACGCGCCGCCGTCCAAAGGATCTGGAAGGACATGGGTCACCTTCTGTCAGCTTGCCCACTTGCGGTCGTTCGCCAACGCGGTCTACGCGCTATCCCTCGCCAACGCGCCACCATGCGCCAGCGCGCCATCGCTCGCCTACGCGCCAGCGTTCACCAGCGCGCCGCCGATCGCCTGCTCGCCATCACTCTCCCATGCGCTAAAGGTCTCCTGGACAACATCGTCAGCGGTCATCGGAGCGTTCTCGCTCGCCCACGCGTCAACGCGCTCCCTCGCCCACGCGTTCGTTCGCCGGTGCGCCCTCGCGCCCACTCGCCCACGCACCCGCGCTCGTTTGTCTTCGCGCGTTTGCGCGCCCGCGCCTCAACATTCTCTCGCGCGCAATCCCATAGTTTCGCCTACGTACGAGCGTCAGCACGACCCCCGTTCGCGTCGGGTTTCGCAGCCCGCGACAGCAGCAAGGACGCGTGTCGCCAGACCGCACTCAGGATCGCCTCCGCCGAAGCGCAGGACTCTTGTGCAGGATAGGGAGACACATCGGAGAGTTCAGTACAACTTTCTTCCCCCCTTCCTTTTCAGGCAGGTCCAGTGGTGTCCACTCCGAAGGATCCCCTGATCCCCTTCCCTCCAGCGGGAATTTCGAACTCTGTGTCCGTGACTCGGCAGACTTGGTTTGGTCCTCTGATGCGGGCATTAATGAAGGCTATGAAGCCGGCACTCGCCGATCAAGGACAGAAGCCTACGGCTGCCTTGCCCCCGCTGAAGAGAGGAGGAGGAGTGGACTTCGTGGTGACTTCTCCCAGGGAGAAGTTGGTTCCTAAGAGGTCTGTCAGGAAGGCTCCATCCCCTTCGCAGGCGCTTTCTCCTTCTCCCGAGGACGAGGCTTTTCCGTCCTCGGGAGAATCTAGTGAGGTGATAGTCTCCCTCTCGGCACCAAGGGGGGAGTCGTCTCCTCATGGAGGAGAATCGTCTCGCGCGGAGGGCGCTTTCCGAATCTCTTTGTTGGGGTCGTGTATCCCGCCCAGGAGGGAACCCAAGGACTCCAAGACAATCCCGAAGTCGTCTTCTAGGATTCGTCAGGAACCAGCTGCACCCCGGGAGAACGTCCTCGCATCTCCCCAGGAAGAAGTTCCGGGGACGGGAGACTTAGCTGCCAGTCCGCAAGGAGGAGACCAGCAGGAGTCCGAGCATGCCTTCTGGCAGGTCCTGATCCTGATGAGGCAACTCAACGGGTTCATGGACCCCGTGATCGCCCCCCGAGAAGGCGAGGACACGGTCCTGGACCAGGTATTCGGTATTCAGAAGCCCCCTAAGGCCTGTGCGGCTCTGCCCTGGTCCCAGGGGTTGAAGAGTGCCAGAGCCAGGGCCAATGCCCAACTCGCAGCTCTTGCTTCCTCCAGTCGTTCCTCTGCCGGGAACAAGCTCCTCCCACCTCCTCGTCTCCAGCAGAGGAGGTATTTTGAGATCTTGGGGGAGTCTAGTCTCGCTCTTCCTCTCCATCATTCCATAGAAGAGCTTGCTAAGGGAGTTCCTCCCGAGAAGCGCTCTGCCCGGCAGGTGACGTTCTCGGCGTTGGAGATCCTGAGCCATGAGAAGGTCGCGAAGTGCGCCATGCAGGCCACTTCATGGCTGGATATATGGCTAGGGTCTCTGGGCATCTTATTGCGCTCTGAGGATTTGTCCAAGGAGGCCAATAGGAAGGCCCTGGAGACCTTCCTACTCTCGGGCACCCGCTCCATCGAGTTCTTGGCACACCAGGTTACTACCCTATGGGCCAACTCGATATTGAAGCGGTGTGATGCGGTGACCGAGAAGTTTCACCCGAAGGTCCCCGCCGTGGACGTCTGTAGGCTCAGGCATGCTTCCCTCCTTGGGGAGAACCTGTTGGAGCCTCAGGATATGGAACGAATAGCTGAGAGGTGGAGGAAGTCTAGCCAGGACTCCCTCCTCCATAGGGCCCTTACGGCTCGACCCTATAAGCCTCCAGCTCCGCAGCAACAACAGCAGCAGCCTCGCAAGACACCAAAGCAGGCACCGGCAGCTAAGAAAGTGGTGTGTAAGCCCCAGCCCTTTCCAGCCAAGGACAAAAGGGGCGGTAAGTCCTCCAGGGGAGGCAAGACTCCTAGAGGGAGCGGCCACGGCCGCAAATGCTAGGAGTGGCAGTCCCCCCGCGTGTCCACCTGTGGGGGGATGCCTCCGACGTTGCGTGCACAGGTGGCAGCAACATGGGGCCGATGCTTGGACGATCTCTGTGATCGGCCAAGGCTATCGCGTCCCGTTCATAACATCTCAACCTCCCCTGACCGCGAATCCAGTGTCGTTGAGCTCCTATGCCATGGGATCGGTAAAGGGGCTAGCCCTTCGGGCGGAAGTCGAGACCATGCTCAAGAAGGATGCTCTTCAGGAGGTCGTCAACGGCTCCCCAGGCTTCTTCAGTCGACTCTTTCTTGTAAAGAAGGCGTCTGGAGGCTGGAGACCTGTCATCGACCTCTCGGCTCTGAACGAGTTTGTCAAGCAGACTTGGTTCAGCATGGAGACAGCGGACACGGTCAGACTTGCGGTGAGACCTCTAGAATTCAAGTTCACACTGGATCTAAAGGACGCGTACTTCCAGATCCCAATCCATCCGTCTTCCAGGAAGTACTTGAGATTCAGCCTAGACGACAAGACCTACCAGTTCAAGGTGCTGTGTTTTGGTCTCTCCACAGCACCTCAGGTGTTCACCAGAGTGTTCACCCTGATTTCATCTTGGGCGCACAGGAACGGCATCCGTCTCCTTCGTTATCTGGACGACTGGCTGATCCTAGCAGACTCGGAGTCGACCCTTCTTCGACACCGAGACAGGCTTCTGAGTCTTTGCCAGGATCTGGGGATCGTGGTAAACCTCGAGAAGTCCTCTCTGCAGCCGTCCCAACGACTGGTTTATCTAGGCACCAATCTCCACAAAGCCTTTCCATCAGGCGACAGGATAGCAAGGCTGAGGAGGGTGGCGGAACCCCCTCTCAGGCGAGAAGAGCTTCCTGCCCAATCGTGGCTGCGTCTCTTAGGTCACCTGTCCTCCCTGGCTCGTCTGGTTCCAAACGGCCGCCTCAGGATGAGATCCCTGCAGTGGCGGCTCAAGTCCCGGTGGAATCAAGGATCCGATTCCCCGGACGTACAGGTCCCGAAAGGATCTTTGGAACGGACGGACCTGCGGGGGTGGCTGGTCGACGAGAACCTGCGAAAGGGAGTGGATCTTCTCGTCCTCCCCCCGGAATTGACACTGTTTTCGGACACGTCAAAAGAAGGGTGGGGGGCACACGTTCTGAACCAGAGGACCTCAGGCCTTTGGTCAGAATCAGAAAAGTACCTGCACATCAACCTGCTAGAGTTAAAGGCCGTCTTTCTGGCTCTTCAACAGTTCCAACGGACCCTGGCAGGTCACTCCATGGTGGTGGTGAGCGACAACACCACTGTAGTGGCTTATATCAACAAGCAGGGAGGTACTTTTTCGCAGCAGATATCCCATCTTGCAATAGAGATTCTGAGGTGGACCGAAGTCCACTCGATAACACTATCAGCTCGCTTCATTCCTGGCAAGAGGAATTAGCTCGCTGACAGTCTGAGCAGGGCTTCGCAGATAGTGAGTACCGAGTGGTCTTTGGATCCTCAGATAGTCAACAAAGTCCTGACTTTGTGGGGTTCCCCGACCGTGGATCTGTTCGTGACAGCGTTGAATTTCAAGCTGCCTCTGTGCTGCTCCCCAGTCCCGGACCCCAAGGCACTCTGGCAAGATGCTTTCCAGCAACGGTGGGACAACATCGACGTGTACGCCTTCCCACCTTTCTGTCTGATGAGAAGGGTGCTCAACAGGACCAGACTATCGGTCAACTGTTTGATGACTAATAGCTCTGCTATGGCATCACGCGGAATGGTTCTCGGACCTTTTGCAGCTCCTGACGGAGCTCCCGAGAGAACTTCCCCCACAACGCGAGCTACTCGGACAACCACACTCCAACATCCCTCACAAGGCCGTGGCCTCGCTTCGACTTCACGCCTGGAGACTGTCCAGCATCTCCTCACGGAGAGAGGCTTTTCGCAACAGGTTGCGGAGAGAATGTCTCGGCACCTGCGAAAGTCCTCTGAGGGAGTCTACTTGGCAAAGTGGAGAGTCTTTTGTGGTTGGTGTCGTGGGAGGGGTATCTCTCCACTCGATGCCACTACTCCAGCAATAGCGGAGTTCCTCGTGTATCTGCGGGAGGAAATGCGCCTTTCTGTCTCAGCAGTGAAAGGCTATCGCTCAGCCTTAAGCTTGGCTTTCAGGCTAAAAGGTGTGGATATTTCTTCCTCGCTGGAGCTCTCTCTACTCATACGTAGCTATGAGCTTACCTGCCCCCAGTCGGAAGTGAGATCTCCTCCTTGGAACGTGGTTCGGGTTCTCAGGGCTCTTAAGAGACCTCCCTTCGAACCATTACGCCAGGCCTCTGATTGCCACCTGTCTTGGAAGACGGCTTTCCTACTCGCTTTGGCTTCGGCCATGCGAGTTAGTGAACTTCATGGTCTCTCGTACGACATCGCCCATTCAAGAGGATGGGGGGAGGTAGCGTTCAGGTTCGTCCCTGAGTTTGTTGCCAAGACTCAGAATCCTGGTGTGCCGGATCCACGGTTCGACTCTTTCAGGATCGCGAGTCTCCGTTCTGTAACAAGCGACCCAGACCAGCTGCTACTATGTCCAGTGAGGTGTCTGAGGTACTACTTGAAGAGAACAGCTGCAGTTCGTCCCCAAGTGCGAGCATTGTTCGTGAGCACGGGCAGGACGAAGAGGAGGGTCACCAAGAATACCATCTCGGCTTGGATTCGAAGGGTTGTCTATCACGCCCTTGAATCCAGACCCTCCTCCGTCACGTCGCCCTAGGGCACATGATGTCAGGGGCATTGCTACGTCCCTGGCCTTCAAGAGAAACTTTTCTGTGACGCAGGTGCTTCAAGCTGGGGTCTGGAAGCGTCAAACGACCTTCACAGCCCACTACCTGCAGGACGTGACCCACAGGAGCCACGATATGTTTTCTATCGGCCCTCTGGTGGCTGCACATCAGCTGGTCTAACCTCAGGCTACTTTATGGACAAGTAGCAGTAGGTTGAGGGCGTTGTTACCCGGTTTTAGTCTGCATGAACGAAAGAGTATGTCTGACCCTTACTACTTTCTTCATTCTCCCCTCTCTTGGGGAAGCAGCATCCTGGTCTTCGCATAGCTGACCTCGACCTATGCAGGTAACCCATGCTTCCTTGTGCTCCTAGTATTAGGTTTAATACTGTTGCGTCCCCCATACCCTGACGAGGTGGTATTGGGAACGTCTTATCCTAGATTCCTATCCAAAGGTCTCAAGGTCAACTTCATAGGACGAGTCACGCTTTCCTCCACACACAACTTATGTAGGCCACTCATTCCTAGCGAAGCAAGGAACTTGTGAGGTGCAGGGGCTCCTTCTCTCGAGTGCTACTGACTAGGAGGCGGAGCCCCCGGGCAAAGCCAAAGTCAGTAAGGCTGGGGACTTTCCACCCTTCCTAAGGGGTAAGTCACCCAATGTAAATAGCGTGGTTTGTATTTCGGTTACGGAACAAATGACTAATTCGGAGATAATTTGTATTTTTCCTAACCATACAAACCTTAGCTATTTATACATATTTGCCCGCCAGCCCTGACCCCCAAGTCAAGTCCTACCTCTAAGGGAAGTGAAGCAACTCACCGGTGTGTGGGGGGGAGGGGTAGCAAGCTACCCCTTCCCCTACCCCCGCTAACTAGCGCGGGGGTAGTTAACCCTCGTTAAAAACTATTGGCTCGTCATTTCAGCTACGCCGAAAGGTAAACCCCCCCAATGTAAATAGCTAAGGTGTGTATGGTTAGGAAAAATACAAATTATCTCCGAATTTGTCATGTTAAGGGGGAAGTATAGTATAAGGTAGACCCACTGGTGTTAAGATATGACAGGGATAATGGAAGTTGAAAAGTTAGGCAATGAAAAGATCATGGGATTGAACAACCTAATTTCTACTTTCACGGAACACTTATTTTAAGTGTTACAATAAAAGTTAGTTTATTACATGTGATATGTTTTACAGCTTAATCTTATGAATGAAATATTTCTGGAAAATTTAATTTACTGGTAGTTACTTAATAAGATTATAATAGCAAAGGTTGTACTAATTAATAATTTCTTATTTCAGGCTTTAGCTATGGTGGATTTAAAAAACGAAAAATATCCTAAATAACCCCAGGCCTGGTATTGCGAACCTATGGTTATGAAATTGCAAATCAAAGACATGGCAAATGTTCTGCAGAAATTCATGGAAGCCCTTTTCATAAAGTGCAAGCTACATGTATTAAATTGAGGTAAGACATTTAAATATTGGACTTGTAATTGGTAACTC
>NC_090764.1:6410895-6413395 GCF_036898095.1 Palaemon carinicauda
AATACAATATGATTACCCTGAAACCAACACAATTCTAAGGAATATACTCCTAAAAAGTGGCCAGGAAGCATATAAAAGTTTTCATATACAAGCCTTTAGAATATCTCATGAGAAAAGCGCAATAACCATAATAACTGTAGAGTGTAGTATGCCATTACTAGAAAAACAAGAATCCATATAATAGCACGGTACCGGGGTCTAGCGATGGCAGGCAGGGCAACCGGTCGGGACTACAGTCCACCCCAAAGCCAAAACAGTCCTTCAAAAAGAAAAAAAAAGTAATAACTACAAATTGTGCAGGGCGACTGGATCCTTTTTTTCATGTAAACGAGTTTCTCATTTTTTTTCTCATTCATGAATGGTTAATCTATGGACGTTCGGTCGAGCGCAGAACGCTTGTGCCACTGCTGGGAGTAAGACGATTATTGAAACCACGACGCATTTTCGTAGTAAGTATTTGATTCTATTTTAAAATAATGCGAGTATTGTGGTGGCCTGGTGGTAGCGTTCTTGCCTGGTGATTGCCAGACTGTGGTTCCAATCCCGCTCAAACTCGTTAGTTCCTTTGGGCGTTGCAACCTCAGCATCCTTGTGAACTGAGGATGTGGGATTTGGGGAGCCAATAGATCTATCTGCTGAGTCATTCTCAGCCATTGCCTGGCATTCCTTGGTTCTAACTTGGGTGGAGATGGGGCATGGGCGCTGATCATATGTAATATGGTCAGTCTCTAGGGCATTGTCCTGCTTGATAGGGCAATGTTACTCACTGTCCCTTGCCTCTGCCATTCATGAGTGGCATTTAAAATCTTTAAAGTAAATCAGAACATTTAAAGTGTATATATATATATATATATATATATATATATATATATATATATATATATATATACATAAACTCCTTTTATTAACGTGATGAAAGGATTTGCATCTCACCCTAATCGGCAAGGCTGTACTAGTCAGGGCCACCCATACTAGTTGGTTTGCTGTGAGCGATCAGACAAAAGTCTCCCACCATCACCAATCTGCACAGGTCAGCGTGGTGATGAAAACTGGCCAAACCCCATACATGAATGAGGATATGTCTGAGGTCTTTGTACAGCAGTGTATTTGAAGCGACTGCGTTTTTTGTTATTTATATATATATATATATATATATATATATATATATATATATATATATATATATGTATATATATACATATATATATATATATATATATATAGGTATGTATATATATACATATATATATATATATATATATATATATATATATATATATATATATATATATAGGCACACTTAAAATAACAAATCAAATGTGCATCCCATCAAATATAGAAATTACGTCTTTTTGATTTAGGGAACAAGGTATTTTACTTTCCCTACTGTTGGAGTCCTTGGGCTTATAGCATCTTGCTTTTCCAACTAGGGTTGTAGCTTAGCTAATAATAATAATAATAATAATTAGCCCGATAAGTATAGCTTCATAATCAGTATATGTGGTGTTACACTATACAGACATAAATTATGACATTATCTTCACATCTCAAAATGTAGTATAACAAAATTGGCCAATGCAAAGTCTAATCAACACAGTAGTAGTTATTATTATTATTATTATTATTATTATTATTATTATTATTATTATTATTATTATTATTATTATCATCATTATTATTATTATTATTATCATTATTATTATTATTTTATGATTATTATTATTATTATTATTATTATTATTATTATTATTATTATTATTATTATTATTATTATTATTATTATTATCAGCTATGCCACAACCATAGCTAGCAAAGCAGGATGCTATAAGCCCAAGAACTCCAACAGAGAAAATAGCTCAGTGATGAAATGAAATATAAGGAAACAGATAGAATAGTGTGCCTGAGTGTACCCTCAAGCAAGAGAACTCTAATGCAAGACAGTGGGGGACCAGGGCACTACTGATAAGTATATTAAGCGTAGGTTAATCTAAATCTACTGATAGAAGTAAACATTGAAAGCGATCAGCTTGAGAGTTTAACTTCACAAATGAATTAATTTTTTTTTTGTACAGACCTCTCAATTTTATGGCATATAAAATTAATTATTATTAAGTACTATTACTAAATGAATTAGTAAATCAACGAAAAGATTCTCTAATCAACTTGAAATTTACTTTAGACATATATTGGCAAATATATCTTTAGCAAATTTTGTTGAGTGAAAAGGTGTTTCCTTATCAAATTTATCATATGATCTCCATAAAAACTGTTCTGCATGATAACAGGTACCACAAATATGTCAAAATTTTCACGCTTATCTTTTCCCTGCCCAATTCCATTAGTAGAATTCTTAGTTTATTAATAAAAACTAACTAAAAATATTAGTTTCTTACTAAGTTCTACTGAGATTTAAACAGTTGAATAAATCACTGCAACTGACAGGAATAGTTACCCATTTCTGATTATTGAACTTTGCAAGTCGAAACAAGGTTTCCTTCAT
>NC_090764.1:6418395-6420895 GCF_036898095.1 Palaemon carinicauda
CAGTTGAAAACCATGGTACACAGGCTATGGCACTACCCAAGGATAGACTACTTTTGCCACCACTGTGACCATTGATCTCTTACCTGGATAAGCAGGATACTATAAGCCCAAGGGCTCCAACAGGGAAAATACCCTAGTGAGGAAAGGAAATGAGAAAACTGACAGAATAGTGTGTCTAAGAGTACCCTCAAGCAAGTGAACTCTGACCTAAGACAGTTGAAAACCATGGAACAAAGGCTATGGCACTACCCAAGGATAGACCATTTTTGACACCACTGTAACCATAGATCTCATGAGAATAAGATGAAAAATAACAACAACAACAAATGCAGCTGTTTCTAGCCCACTGCAGTACAAAGGCCTCAGATATTTTCTCAATTCATGTCTGGGGTTGGGATGGTGGGAGATTTTAGTCTGATCGTTCACAGCACTCAGAAGGGGCTTATTAGAATAAATGATAACAAATAAGTGAATTAGACCCAGCAATATTAAACCTATGATCATCCGAAACATCTCCGCTAAACACAGAAAAATATCCACAAAACATTACACATTTCGAAATATCTAACAGCCGAGTCATAGCGGGTTTTTACCCTTTATATATTCAAAACGAACAATAGAAGAAGTTCAGGTCGTATATCTACGGCTTAAGATATTCAGTGACACAAAGCAGGGTTTGTGAAAGGAATGCTGTTGTTTAATTCAAGATTTTTTACGGCTATATTTGGATGATTTATTGCTATGGCGCTCTAAAAGATTTTAAGGTTAAATTGAATGTGCGTTGATATCCCAGGACACTGACAATTCTTAGTTTGTAAGTGCGTATACTAATGTATGCCTGTTTGTATGTTTGTATGTATGTATATAGGTTTGTATACATATATACATATATGTGTATATATATATATATGTATATATATACATATATAAATATATATACATATATATATACACATATACACACACATATATATATATATATATATATATATATATATATATATACATATATATATTAATATATACATATATATACATATATATATATATATATATATATATATATATATATATATATATATATATATATATATATATATAATTCACCCATTACAACAGTTAGAAATGGTGGAGATGGATTGGACTGGATTGGTAATAGGAAGTTAGCTGACCTAGAGTATGCCGATGACGCTGTCCTTATTAGCAGAACACCACGGGATTTGCAATGCTTGCTTACCAGAATGCATGAAATATCACAGGACGTTGGGCTGAAGATAAATAGAAGAAAGACGGAGATGATGAGAACGGAATGTGCAATGGAAGATGAAATGTCATTGGAAGGAGAAAGGATTAATGAGTTAGAATCATTTAAATGTTTAGGAACTATGATCTCTAATACAGGGTCTTTAGAATTGGAGTTTAATGAAACACTAAAGAAAAATAAATTAAAAAAATGGCTAGGTTAAATAGAATTTGGAAAACAAATCGGCTGAAATTACACACACAACACAAAAAAAAAAGAAAAAAAAAATAGTGAGATAAGTTTTACTGTATGTATATGAGTCGTGGTATGACATTGAAACGACATCCAACAGATTTTGTAGATTTAAGAATAAAGCCCTCAGAAGAATATTGGGAGTTAAATGTCAGGACAAGATTAGAAATAAAACTATAAGAGAGATTACTCAAGTACCATATGTGGATGAGATCATGGCGAGGGGTAGATGTAGATGTTTTGGGTATCTCCATCAACTGAGCTCCTAAAGGCACTAGAAGAGTAGGAAGGCCCAGACCTACATGGTTGAGGACTATGAAGCGTGAAATAGGAGTTTATGGAGAAGTATTGATTTAAAAGCTCAAGATAGAGACGACTGGCGAAATCTAACTTGAGGCCCTTTGCGTCAATAGGCGTAGGAGATGATGATGATAATGATGATTTCTATTATTATTACTATTATTATTATTATTATTATTAATAGATCTTTGAAGAGTCATTCGGTAGCCGATTGTAGTCCGCCTCCGTCCAGATCCCAAAAACAGAAAGAGAAAAGACATTTGTTGGAATATTGACGCAATGAGATATTTAAGACTCAACTTGGCTTCATTCCGACCCTGAACCCCGCCCCCGCCCCCTTTTTTTTCCTACGCAATTATGAGAGAACATGCCACGAAACAATAACAAAACTATAATACAAAAAGTCTCTCCTTCAACCAAGACACCATAGTAATAGTTTAGGTAATCAGCGCTTTTATTACTTTCGAAAAAAAAAAAACATGTTTATTATGATTGTAATGGAATCGAAGAGAAAAAACAGTTTCGTATCAATGTCAGTGATACCATAGTAATGGTGTATGAGAGAGAGAGAGAGAGAGAGAGAGAGAGAGAGAGAGAGAGAGAGAGAGAGAGAGAGAGAGAGAGAGAGAATTTACTTAATATATGTATAAAAAACATTTTTTTTATTATAATAGAATCGGAGAGAAAAACAGCTTCATATCAATG
>NC_090764.1:6425895-6430895 GCF_036898095.1 Palaemon carinicauda
ACAAACATACAAACAGAGGTAGTAATAATAATAATAATAATAATAATAATAATAATAATGAATAATAATAATAATAATAATAATAATAATAATTTTAATAATAATAATAATAATAATAATAATAATAATAATAATAATAACTAGATGGGCACTCAGCAGAGCGTAGACCACCACTACAGCAGCTTACTTCTCGACCTTTTGCTCAACCTTGACCTTTGACGTTAACATGTATCAATTTGCGGGGATTTTCATACATTTAAATATGAACCAAGTTCGAAGTCTCTGTGACAACGATGTCCAAACCTATGGCTGAATACGTGAATTGGACATTTTGCTTGATCGTGACCTTGACTTATATGACCTTCCAAAGTTTAATCATTTCCAGCTTTTTAAATAACATTTAATCCCTGCAATTTTCATTACTCTACGACTGAAATTGTTGTCAGGAATTTGTTCAAACAAACACACACATACAAACAAACATACAAACAGAGGCGGAAACATAACCTCCTTCCAACTTCCTTAGCGGAGGTAATAATAATAATAATAATAATAATAATAATAATAATAATAATAATAATATCTTTAATATCGCTAATATGCTTCTTTAATACTGTACATTTGACTCCTTTTCATTGACTATTATTTTCATCAAAACTTGTACAATGGAAAATGTTGTAATTCATGGAAAGAAGACATTAAACAAGAACAGTTATTGCTTGAGAAACAAGAGCGGTTATTACTTCAAGAAGAAAGAGCATTCTATTCCAGAAGACTGGACATGTTAGCGGAATGCAATATCACACGAGGTTAAACTCCTAATTTCCAAAATCAACAAGACACTTACAGAACCTGTCAAGGTTTTCCTTACCCTTTTTTATGCTGAAATAACACCTTACATGTAAGGAAATTAATTATGAAGGGTTTTTAACACAAAGAGAATGAGTAATTACTTTTGCTGAAATAAACATTATTATTATTATTATTATTATTATTATTATTATTATTACTAGCTAATCTAACACCCTAGTTGGAAAAGCAGAATGCTATAAGCCCAGGGGCTCCAACAGGGAAAATAGCCCAGTAAGGAAAGGAAAGAAGGAAAAATAAAATTTCTATGAAGAGTAACAAAATAAATATTTCCTAACCTAAACTAACCTAACCTAACCTAACCTAACCTAACCTTACCTTACCTTACCTAACCTAACCTAACCTAACAAGCCAGGTAGGCCACATACTAAACCAGGATAAAAAAAAAAGGTGTGCCACATACTAAACCGGCACCCTTAATTATATATGTCAAATGTTTCATAAATATTTCTTAGCGAGATAATTAAGTCGTAATAAATTCTCAAGATAAAGAAAAATAAAAGACAAGTTTAAGAACAGATGGAATTTCTCACACTAGATTCTTACACAGTACCAACACTAAACAAAACTAAGGCACAAAAGATATAATAATGATACAAATAGCCACAATTACAATAAAAATACCTCATTATCTAAATAATTTTTAAAGAGATTTTTGCTGAAAATTATTTTGAGAATAGCAACGAAAAGACTAAATACAACCGTATATAGAAATGACCTCACGTTAAAACCTCATTATCTTAACAATTTTAGAGATTTTTAAGTATATTACTTTGACCTTAGCAACGACCACACTACAGTATATACAACCATATATAGAAATGACCTCACGTTTGTCCTATTTGCTAATTCAATCCCTGACAGCCATTCAAGAGAAGATATCAGTCATAGCAGATCCACTTTAACACAACGGGGATCACGGAGGATTAAACACTCTAGTCAATGGCATGCAAAGTAAACAATGCGATTGTCACATACCTTTCAAAGCTGCTTTGATGTTTGATTGATGATTGAGGCAATATAGAAACTCGTCTATTTCGCACTGAGACCAGAGACTAGCTTGGTTAACGTACGTCATCCAGCCAAGACAAACGACAGATTGTCATAAGCTAGTTACAACTCAAAGAGCCATGGAAAGAATAATGATGGGAGTAACACTAGGCGACAGAAAAAGAACAACATGGATAAGAGAGCAAACTAAAATAGAGGATATTCTAACAGATAAGAAAAAGAAACGGACATGGTAAGGACTAATAATGGGAATGACAGATAATAGATGGACATTAAGGATAACAGAATGGGTCCCTAGAGATTGCATAGGAAGCAGGGTAAGGAAGAGGAGATAGATTGACGAGCTATGAAAATTTGCTGGTAAAGACTTACATAGAAAAACCATAAACGGACGCGTTTGGAAGGACTTAGGCTTTTGTTCTACAGTGGACTACCAATAGCTGATGATATATATATATATATATATATATATATATATATATATATATATATATATATATATATATATGAATAGAACAGACTCTAAGTCATCAGGTACAAATAAGCTTAATACTAATAAAAGACAATTTAGCTACCATATTCCAAATCGAAATTGCTGAACCAGAATTGAAATGATTACCATATTCAAACAACGAAATTGTAATAAATGCATATGAAATGAGTATATTGAAACCTTAATCTCTCCGTTGAGATTTTAACAATATCTCTAACAATGACAGCTGGAATAAGCAATTCGCTTTAACGAAGCAATAATCAGGATTCAAATTCCACCGATAAGAAACTCCGGTTACGCTGAGCTCACCCCATCCTTCGGATAGGGGGTAGAGGGAGTAGTCATACCCTGGTGAGAGGGATGTGCGTGTGCGTACATACCTATCTAAATACCTCACCATAATTTTGGACAGATTGCGTACACCAGTTTTATAGAATAGATCGGTTTTTCAGTTCACTTTTGATAGTAAACCTTCAAGAATGGGAAGACTTAAACTTTGTTTGTCACTAAGAATGGAATGAAATTATCATACACGTTAATTGATGAAATGGGCAAACGAAAGCTGTAATTAAATGTATTGTGAAACATCAATGGCGTAGGTAAGGGGGGGGGGGGTTGAAAATGCTCCTCTAAGGCACGGTCAGAGAATAAAGAGTATGTAAGTATACATTTAGAATTACTCACCACAGTAAGGGGGAGCGGGGGGGAGGGGGGACCTCTTAACTACCTGGGTCCCCAAAACTCTAGCTGGGCCCTAATTGTTTGTTGACAATAAACCTCATATATTGACACTGGAAAAGTCGCTGGCAATATTAACAATATGTGAAAAACAGGATAAAAATCAATTTCTTATGAACAAATGCTCCTGAAAACCACAACTTGTTTTTAATCAAAGGCCTGAATAAGTAATTTCAAGATTAATATGGCTCGAAATTAGACAATAAATGAACTTATTGTTAAAAAAAATGGTAGAAGTCCTCAAACATTCAATATCAACAAACGCCGAGTTTCACTCGTAATAATGTCGACATCTTGAAGGAATGTCAACATGTGATTTCCCATTATGGCCGAAGTTTCAGCAAACACACTTCTCGTGTGGTCTTTTTAAAACTGTTTACAGTTCCCTTTCAGTAACAGGATTAGATACAATTGATATTGGTATAGATGGAAAACGTGTTTTGGAAGAGCAATTCATATAATTAAAATCTCTATCATCATCATCACCATTTCCTACGCCTATTGACACAAAGGGCCTCGGTTAGATTTCGCCAGTCGTCTCTATCTTGAGCTTTTAAATCTATACTTCTCGATTCATCATCTCCTACTTCACGCTTCATAGTCCTCAGCCATGTAGGCCTGGGTCTTCCAACTTTTCTAATGCCTTGGGGAGCACAGATAAAAGTTTGGTTAACTAATCTCTCTTGGGGAGTGCGAAGAGCCTACCCAAACCATCTCCATCTACCCCTCACCATGATCTCATCCATATAAGGCACACGGGTAATGTCTCTTATAGTTTCGTTTCTATTCCAGTCCTGCCATTAAACTCCCACAGTCCAGATAAAAACGACGACTGGCGAAATCTGCTCAAGATAGAGACGACTGGCGAAATCTAACAGAGGCCCTTTGCGTCAAAAGGCGTAGGAGGAGATGATGGTATCCAGAAAGAGTTCCCATTTTCATTGCAGGTTATCAATTATTATTATAAATAGTCAAATTACAACCCTAGTTGGAAAAGCTGGATGCTATAGTATAAACCCAAAGGTTCCAACACGGAAATTAGCCCAGTGAGGTAAGGAAATAAGGGAACAGAAAGAATAGTGTGTCTGGGTGTACCATTAAGCAGGAGAACTCTAACCCAAGACAGTGGAAGACCATGGTACAGAGGCTATGACACTACCCAAGACTAGAGAACAATGGTTTGATTTTGGAATGTCCTTCTCCTAGAGGAGCTGTTTACCATAGCTAAAGAGTCTTTTCTACCCTTACCAAGAGGAAAGTAGCCACTGAATAATTACATTGCAGTAGTTAACTCCTTGAGCGAAGGTAATCTCACTGCTGTCAGATGTATGAGGACAGAGGATAATGTGTAAAGAATAGGCCAGACTATTCGGCGTATTTGAAGGCAAAGGAAAAATGAGCCGTAACCAGAGAGAGAGAGAGAGAGAGAGAGACGTCCCGTGTAGTATTATCTGGCCAGTCAAAGGACCCATAACTCGCTAGCGGTAGTATCTCAACGGATAGCTGTTGCCTTGCCGAACCTACTTCTTAGACGCATATATGAAACTTCAAATATATATTTTGTGTTCTTTTATTAATACTAATATAGATATCGCTTGTAAAACATAATTAAATGAATTTTAGATATATATATCTAGGCCGAATTACACTTATATCTCTCGTTTTAGCTTGGATGATTTGTGTGTACTCTACTTTAGTATCTCGTAGTAGGTTCGAATCCTACCTATGATGGGGAAGGCGTGGGTGAATTGAGAATACAGGTCCTTTTGACCATTGGTGTATACAGTATATATATATATATATATATATATATATATATATATATATATATATATATATATTTCTACCTCATACCTGGGATCGAACGCTAGCCCCTTCTAATGAAAGG
>NC_090764.1:6435895-6439678 GCF_036898095.1 Palaemon carinicauda
TGGGACCGGCAACAAGTTGAGGCTGGCTTGCCCCCCTCAGTGGCTGGGTTGGAGGGTCATCTTCAAATAAAATCTTCTCACACGCAGTGCATTTCCCTATTAGATACACATCACTGAACGTGTCCTTTATTTGTAGTTCAGTTTTTGTTTCCATAGGCTGGACATTTAGGTTCTAACATATTTTACTTCTTGAGCAACAATGAGGTAATTTAAAATTATAAATAGTTCTTACAACACTTTTATGCTGAAAGCAGAGTTATCTAGGTTTACTTTCGGTTGAAGTTTTTCTATGGAAACATTTTACTTAGAAAAACTTCAACCGAAACTAAACCTAGATAACTCTGCTTTCAGCAGAAAAGTGTTTTAAGAACTATTTATAATTTTAAATTACCTTACTGTTGCTCATGTCTTTTACCAAGGTTTTTTTTTTATTGATTTTACTTCTTGTATTTTTTTAAAGAAAAATCTCTGCAATTTTTACTCACATAAAATGAGGACATATGCTGTCTGCGCATGCGTTTGAATATTGTTTATTGGGTAGTGGATGTAAACGGTAGGATTTGTTAGTTTTTTCATTAATGTAGATTTAATTAAAGAGATCGTAATTAATGTTTCTTTCATAATAACAGAAGCCTCTTCCTTGGCACAAGAATTGATAAAAGTTATGATAGCATAATCTTTCAAATCGAGATACGCCTTACCTTAATCTAATATAGTCTCACAGGTATATAATTAGGTTCTATTATATACAAGCAGGCTTCAGATTCCACCAACATTTAAAATAATACATAGAAGGAATGACCTTCCAAACGGGGTAGTTGAATCGGTAGAACTTGAAAAGTTCAATATTGCAGCAAATGTTTTTATATTGAACAGGCTGACTTAAGAGTTTTTATAGTTTATATATGAAATATCTGTTTTAATATTACTGTTTTTAAATATTTCATTTCAATTGTACATTACTTCTTATATCGTTTATCTATTTCCTTTCCTCACTGGGCTATTTTTGTCTTGTAGAAGCCCTTGGGCTTATAGCATCTTGCTTTTCCAACTCGGGTTGTAGCTTAGCTAATAATAATAATAATAATAATGATAATAATAATGATAATAAAGTGTATTTTGACTGAAATGCCATAAGCGAAAGGGCTTTATACATAAATGTTTTAGACTAATTTACTTCAATATATACATACATACATACACACACACACACACCCCACACACACCACACACATATATATATTATAATATATATATATATATATATATATATATATATATATATCATATATATATTTGGTAAGAGGATAAACATCTCAAGAGTGTCTTATTTCCCCATTCTCTTAAAAGACATAAAAAAGTTAAGAAGTAGTTTGACGAGAGCTATGTATCACTTACCAATGCCGTGAAAGGTAATATCAACAGCTCAGGTTGTGAGACTTCAGGCAGTAAACTATCCATAAGAGATAAAGAGGAAAGGTTTTATGGGTCAATGTCACACTTGCTCAGATTACTATCATTAATGTGATTTTTACCTCCGACAACGTAGATGGGAGGTGGTTATGATTTCGCCCCTGTTTGTGTTTTTTTTTTCTTTTTTAAACTTCCTGGGCACAATTTTACTCATAGAGTAAGTGATTCAATTTTTCAAATCCTAGGTCAAAGGTCAAGGTCAAGGTTAAGCAAAAGGTCGATTTAATTAACCCTATCCTTAGCCCCCAATTTCGCACATTGTTGTCACGTGTGTCACACAGACTTCAAATACGCCTACGGTATTTGAAAGAGTAGAACTTCAAAAGTTCAAACTTGCAGCAAATTATTTTTTGATTGAACAGGCTGACATAAGTGTTATTATAGTTTATATATGAAGTATCTGTTTTAATGTCTTTGAAATATTTATTATAATTTTTCATTACTGCTTATGTCGTTCATTTATTTCCTTATTTTCTTTCTTCACCGAGCTATTTTTTCCCCGTTGGAGCCCTAGTAAAAATAATAATAACAACAACAACAACATCAACAACCAACAAAACAATAATAATAATAATAATAACAACAACAACAACAACAATAATAATAATGATGATAATAATAACAACAACAACACAACAACAACAAGAATGATAATCATAATAATAATAATAATTAATAATAGTAATAACAACCACAACAACAACAGCAATAATAATAATAATAACAACAACACAACAACAACAACACAACAATGATAATAATAATAACAACAACACCAATGAATAATAATGATAATAATAATAACAACAACAACAACAACAACAACAATAATAATAATAATAATAACAATAACAATAATGACAACAACAACAACAACTAATAATAATAATAATAAGACATTTCATATCAATCACAAAAATAGCATCAGAAGAGGAACGCCTGCCTTCAGCAACAGCTGATACCACTGCTCCCGCACGGGGGAAAACTGGAGAGAGAGACGAGAGAGAGAGAGAGAGAGAGAGAGAGAGAGAGAGAGAGACCTCGATTTTCTGCAACATGATATGAAGCCCATCCATGTATCTAAAAGCCTTATATCAGATGTAATACCATCCCTCCCTTCCTTTAATATGCCGCTCTCTATTCTTCGACTTATATATTGGCCATTTTCTTCACCGATGGAAAGAGAATTTTCTTCTCTATCCCAGTCGTAGGCAATTAATCATCATATAATCGCACAATGACAATAATATAGAATTTAGACTAAAATAATCAAGAATATTCCGTTTATAATAAATCACCTTTATATTCCATTACAGTACACCAATTTAATATAGATTTAGTTTAGTGAGATCGGGTGTTACTGTATGGACATGAGACATGGTATGACAATAAAAAATTGTCCAACAGATTTTGTATATTTGAGAACAAAGCCCTCAGACAAAATATAGGGAGTTAAATGGCAGAGAAGATTAGAATGAATCTATAAGAGATTACTCGAGTGCCTTATGTGGATGAGATCATGGTGAGGGGTAGATGGAGATGGTTTGGATATGCTCTTCGCACTCCCCAGAGAGATTATTTCACCAAACTTTCTGCTGGGTTCCACTAGACACCATAAAAGTTAAAAGACCCAGGCCTACATGGCTGAGGATTATGAAGCTTGAAGTAATGATAAATGTAGAAGCCTGATTTAAAGCTCAAGATAGAGACGACTGCTGAAATCTAACCGAGGCCCTTTGCGTTAACAGGTGTAGGCGGAGATGATGAGAGTACCCTAAGATTCGTTGTTATCACCTTCTTTAAAATAGCCAATGGCATTCTTAACTGTATATGTAATGATTTATGATATAAAGAAAATTCACTCTGGATATGGAAAATTATTGTTCAGCTCAGCTAATTCACCCTGATTTTAACGAAATGGCAAAACAGCTTTAGTAATGAGAAAATATTAACCTCGTTATAGGTGTGCATAGTACCAGGAAATATCTGAATATAATCAAGTAGAGTGAAGGTATGAGATATTCATTTTTCTGACTCATATATATATATATATATATATATATATATATATAAATATATAAATTCATATATATATATATATATATATATATATATAAATATATAAATCATATATATATATATATATATATAATATATATATACCACAAACAGACACAAATGGAAGGCCATGTCTGAGGCCTTTGTTCTGCAGTAGACTAGTAACGGCCGAGGTGATGATGATATACAGTGTATATGTATGTATGTGTATATATATATATATATATTATATATATATATATACACATATAT
>NC_090764.1:6445178-6450178 GCF_036898095.1 Palaemon carinicauda
TATATGAAAATTGATAATGGTAGAAATCTATAATAATAATAATAATAATAATAATAATAATAATAATAATAATAATAATAACTAGAGGGGCACCCGGTAGAGCGTATACCACCGATGCGGCAGCTTATTTCTCGACCTATTGCTTGACCTTGATCTTTGACCTTAACACGTATTAATGGGCGGGGATTTTCATACATTCAAATATGAACCAAGTTTGAAGTCTCTGTGACAACGATGTCCAAACCTATGGCTGATTACGTGAATTGGACATTTTGCTTGACCATGACCTTGACCTTTAATCTTGATATTCCAAATTTTAATCATTTCTAGCTTTTTACATAAAAGTTAATCCCTGCAAGTTTCATTACTCTACGATTAAAATTGCGGCCAGGAAGGTGTTCACAAACAAACACACACACGCACAAACAAAAATACAGAGGTAATAATAATAATAATAATAATAATAATAATAATAATAATAATAATAAATAATAATATTAATAATAATCATAATAATAATAATAATAATAATAATAATAATAATAATAATATCTATAAGATTACTAATATGCTTGTGTCAGTTCAACTTCATTAGTTTCATCAAAACTCGTATAATGAAAATTGTTGCAATCCATGGAAAGAAGACATTAAACAAGAACGGTTATTACTTCAGGAAGAAAGAGCATTCTATTCCAGAAGACTGGACATGTTAGCGGAATGCAATATCACACGAGGTTAAACTCCTAATTTCCAAAATAAACAAGACACTTACAGAAGCTGTCAGGATTTCCTTACCCTCTTTTATGCTGAAATAACACCTTACATATAAGGAAATCAACTATGAAGGGTTTTTAACACAAAGAGAATAAGTAATTACTTTTGCTGAAATAAACATTATTATTATTATTATTATTATTATTATTATTATTATTATTATTATTATTACTTGCTAAGCTAACACCCAAGCTGGAAAAGCAGAATGCTATAAGCCCAGGGGCTCCAACAGGGAAAATAGCCCAGTGAGGAAAGGAAACAAGGAAAAATAAAATTTTTATGAAGAGTAACAAAATAAATATTCCCTAACCTAACCTAACCTAACCTAACCTTACCTTACCTTACCTAACCTAACCTAACCTAACCAGCCAGGTAGGCCACATACTAAACCAGAATAAAAAAAAGGTAGGCCACATACTAAACCGGCACCCTTAATTATATATGTCATATGTTTCATAAATATTTCTTAGCGAGATAATTAAATCATAATAAATTCACAAGATAAAGAAGAAAAAAAAGACAAGTTTAAGAACAGATGGAATTTCTCATACTAGGTTCTTACACAGTACCAATACTAACCAAAACTAATGAACAAAAGATAAAAATCGTATTAATCACGATGATAATGATAAAAACAGCCACAACTATAATTAAAACCTCATTATCTTAATAATTTTAAAGAGATTTTTACAGCATATTACTTTGACCTTTTCAACCTCATTATCTTAATAATCTTGAAGAGATTTTCACAGCATATTACTTTGACCTTAGCAACCTCATTATCTTCATAATCTTAAAGAAACTTTTACAACATATTACTTTGACATTAGCAACCTCATTATATTAATAATCTTAAAGAGATTTTCACAGCATATTACTTTGACCTTAGCAACGACCACACTACAGTACTGTATATACAACCGTATATAGAAATGACCTCACGTTTGTCCTATTTGCTAATTCAATCCCTGACAGCCATTCAAGAGAAGATATCAGTCATAGCAGATCCTCTTTAACACAACGGGGATAACGAAGGATTAAACACTCTAGTCAATGGTATGCAAAGTAAACAATGCGATTGTCACATACCTTTCAAATCTGCTTCGATGTTTGATTGAGGCAATATAGAAACTCGTCTATTTCACACGGAGATCAGAGACTAGCTTGGTTAACGTACGTCATCCAGCCAAGACAAACGACAGATTGTCATAAGCTAGTTACAACTCAAAGAGCCATGGAAAGAATAATAATGGAAATTACACTGAGAAAGAAAGAGCAACATAGATAAGAGAGCAAATAAAGTAGAGGATATACTAATATATATGAAAAAGGAACGGACATGGTAAAGACTATTAATGGGAATGACAGATGATAGATGGACATTAAGAATAACAGAATGGGTCCTTAGAGATTGCATAAAAATCAGGGGAAAGAAGAAAAGACGATTGATTGACAAGCTATTAAAATTTGCTTGTAAAGACTACCATGGAAAAACCATAAACAGACGCGTGTGGAAGGACATGTCTTAGGCTTTTGTTCTGCAGTGGACTAGCAATAGCTGATGATATATATATATATATATATATATATATATATATATATATATATATATATATATATATATATATATATATATATACAGTATATATATACATATATATATATATATATATATATATATATATATGAATAGAACAGACTGTAAGTCATCAGGTACAAATAAGCTTAATACTAATAAAAGACAATTTAGCTACCATATTCCAAATCGAAATTGCTGAACCGGAATTGAAATGATTACGATATTCAAACAACGAAATTGTAATAAATGCATATGAAATGAGTATATTGAAACCTCAATCTCTCCGTTGAGATTTTTACAATATCTCTGACAATGACAGCTGGAATTAGCAATTAGCTTTAACGAAGCAATAATTAGTATTCAAATTCCACCGATAAGAAACTCCGGTTACGCTGAGCTCACCCCATCCCTCGGGTAAGGGGTAGAGGGAGTAGTCATTCCCTGGTGAGAGGGATGTGCGTGTGCGTGCATACCTATCTAAATACCTCACCATAATTTTTGACAGATCGAGTACAATAGTTTTATAGAATAGATAGGTTTTTCAGTTCACTTTTGATAGTAAACCTTCAAGAATGGGATGACTTAAACTTTGTCACTAAGAATGGAATGAAATTATCATACACGATAATTGATGAAATGGGCCAATCGAAAGCTGTAGTTAAATGTATTGTGAAACATCAATGGCGTAGGTAAGGGGGGGGGGGGGCTTTTTAAAAATGCTCCTCTAAGGCACGGTCAGAGAATAAGAGTAAGTATACATTTAGAATTACTCAGCAGAGTAAGATGGAGCGAGGGGGGGGGACCTCTTAACTACCTGGGTCCCCAAATCTCTAGCTGCACCCTAATAGCTTGTTGACAATAAACCTCATATATTGACACTGGAAAAGTCGCTGGCAATATTAACAATGTGTGAAAAACAGGATAAAAATCAATTTTTTTATAAACAAATGCTCCTGAAAACCACAACTTGTTTTTAATCAAAGGCCTGATTAAGTAATTTCAAGATTAATATGGCTCGAAATTAGACAATAAATGAACTTATTGTTTAAAAAAAAATAGTAGTAGTCTTCAAACATTCAATATCAACAAACGCTGAGTTTAACTCGTAATAATGTCGACATCTTGAAGGAATGTCAACATGTGATTTCCCATTATGGCCGAAGTTTCGGCAAACACACTTCTCGTGTGGTCTTTTTAAAACTGTTTACAGTTCCTTTTCAGTAACAGGATTAGATACAATTGATATTGATATAGATGGAAAACGTGTTTTGGAAGAGCAATTCATATAATTAAAATCTCTATCATCATCATCACCATTTCCTACGCCTATTGACACAAAGGGCCTCGGTTAGATTTCGCCAGTCGTCTCTATCTTAAGCTTTTAAATCTATACTTCTCGATTCATCATCTCCTACTTCACGTTTCATAGTGCTCAGCTATGTAGGCCTGGGTCTTCCAACTCTTTTAGTGCCTTAGGGAGCACAGATAAAAGTTTGGTTAACTAATCTCTCTTGGGGAGTGTGAAGAGCATGCCCAACCCATCTCCATCTACCCCTCACCATGATCTCATCCATATAAGGCACGCGGGGAATCTCTCTTATAGTATTGTTTCTAACGCTGTCCTACTATTCAACTGCCAATATCCAGATAAAAACGACGACTGGCTAAATCTAACCGAGGCCCTTTGCGTCAAAAGGCGTAGGAAGAGATGATGAGTTCCTGATCATAAATTTTCATAGCAAGTTGTCAATTATTATTATTAATAGTCAAGTTACAACCCTAGTTGGAAAAGCTGGATGCTATAGTATAAACCCAAAGGTTCCAACACGGAAAATAGCCCAGTGAGGTAAGGAAATAAGGGAACAGAAAGAATAGTGTGCCTGAGTGTACCCTTAAGCAAGGGAACTCTTACCCAAGACAGAGGAAGACCATGGTACAGACACTGACACTACTCAAGACTAGAGAACAATGGTTTTATTTTGGAGTGTCCTACACTTAGAAGAGCTGCTTACCATAGCTAAAGAGTCTTTTCTACCTTCACCAAGAGGAAAGTAGACACTGAACAGTTACATTGCAGTAGTTAACTCCTTGAACGAAGAGGAATTGTTTGGTAATCTCAATGTTGTCAGGTGCATGAGGACAGAGGATAATGTGTGAAGAATAGGCCAGACTATTCGGTGTATTTGTAGGCAAAGGAAAAATGAGCTGTGACCAGAGAGAGTGATCCCATGTAGTATCATCTGGCCAGTCAAAGGACCCAATAACTCGCTAGCGGTAGTATCTCAACGGAAAGCTGTTGCCTTGGCCAACCTACTACTTAGACGAATATATGAAACTTCAAATATATATTTTGCGTTCCTTTATTAATAAAAATGTAGAAATCGCTAGTAACACATAATTATATGAATTTTATATATATATATATATATATATATATATATATATATATATATATATATATATATATATATATATATATATCTAGGCTAAATCACATGTATATCTCTCGTCTTAGCTTGGATTATATTTTAGTATCTCGTAGCAGGTTCGAATCCTACCTATGATGGGGAAGGCGCAGGTTGAGAATATAGGTCATTGTGACCATTGATATATATATATATATATATATATATATATATATATACAT